>NC_081811.1:5695000-5905000 GCF_030704535.1 Vitis vinifera | reverse complement strand
CTCCCCAATAAGATATTAGTATTTTTGCTGCTATCAAGGAAGCACAAACAACCTCTAACAAGTGCCGATTTTTATGTTCAACGACTCCATTTTGCTGGGGTGTATTGGAGCAAGTAGTCTGATGAATGATGCCATGTCCTTCCAAATACTTTTGAAGATCAGAACTCTGATATTCTCCACCATTATTGCTACGCAAAACCCGAACCTTTGCATTGTACTGAGTTTCAATCATTTTATGAAATTTTTGAAACAACAAGTTCGCTTCATCTTTGGTCTTCATCAA
The DNA here is from genome assembly GCF_030704535.1 of Vitis vinifera. Classification (NCBI taxonomy): domain Eukaryota; kingdom Viridiplantae; phylum Streptophyta; class Magnoliopsida; order Vitales; family Vitaceae; genus Vitis; species Vitis vinifera. Next base: position 5,904,717 of record NC_081811.1, on the reverse strand, counting down.
GCATAACCATGTGATTCTGGTACAATCATTAATAAAAGTAACAAACCAACGCGAACCACTCAAAGTTGGGACTTTGGATGGGCCCCAAACATCATAATGTATAACCATAAAAGGAAACAGACTTTTATTCAAAATTAATGGAAACGAAACACGATGGCTTTTAGCCAATTCACTGATTACTACTCAAAAAGTGCTATTTGATAGCCTTTAATTAATCCTTTTTATCACTTTTGAGTAGTAGTTTAGGCCTTTTAACTCAATTGGCATGTTAAGGATCCTTTAAAGCAATTTTGATCACTTTGTGCAAGTTTTGGTGTTTTTGTTAGTATTGTGATCACCAAAGCAAGTCAAGAATGAGGAGAGCTATGAGGAATCTTGGGCAAAGCTTAGAATTCAATTGCCAAGAGTGAATCCGGATTGCAAGGAGAAAAAGCAAAGAGAATCTGCCATGGAGCATATTCTTGATGACAGTCGTAGCAGCCACTTTTGGAGCACTTTCTGAAGTCTAAATGATGCAAGCTATATACCATTTCAAAGCTCAGGAAGTCAACAATCCAATGCTTCAAACGGTGCGCGATTTGGAGTTGAAACGAAGAAGTTGCAGCCATTACAAGCCAGTCACTCTGAAGTGCTGCGGAATCAACCTTTTGTTGCGAGAACTTCGCAACACTTTTGTACAGTAAGGTGTTTCTCCTTCTGACGATGCACGAACCATGCCGCGAGAAGGGAGCTGGAAACTTCAAGATGGAAGCCAACTTTGCAGCCTGGTGAAGATAGCTTGGTCTTGCGAAATAATTTCGCAGCCCTCTTGGGTGTCTGCGAAATTTCGCAGGCACCACTTTTCTCCTGCGAAATGGCTCCTGAAGCCTCCCGAAGCTTGCTACCGACATTGGGAGATATTTTCCATTAGATTTTTGTTGTCTAAATCCCAAAATACTCCTTGTAAACCACCAATTACATGATTCCTTAGTTTTTAAGTTAGTAAAAAGACCAAATATCTTTGTAAAAATTAGTTTTATATTAGTTTGATATAAATACCTCTCGGGAGCCTGTTCTCAGAGAGGAGTTCCTTCTGTAAACGTTTGGTAAGCTAGTAAAGGTCTTTTTCTTTCTACTGCCTTACCTTCTCACTTCGTATTTTCATTTTATTTCTAAGTTATGAATTCTCTGAGGAGTTTTCCCCGGAGAATGAGTAACTAAACCTCCAATTCCTTGGAGCTAAGGTTGCCGGGGAAGGTTCCAAGTGCAAGAATGCAAAGCTCTGTGGTTTTAGCTAGTAATGAAGAGGAAGTGAAATCCTTTAGTGATTTCAATGTTTTTAGTTAACTTAAAACATCTTAGAGTCACCTGGGCTAACACTTGGTAAGGCAAGTGATTTCCAACCGTGGAAATGCACTAGTTTACCCCTTGCGAGCCTCTGGTAGGTGACTTCAAGGTAGGATTTTCTGGAATTACCAACACTTGGTAAGCTTTTGGACTCTTAGGAGGCATCCATTAGTTATCTCTTGCGAGTTTGTGAAGGGAAGTCCAAGGTTAAAGATCACCTTGAATGGTAAGTGCTCGTGAGAGGCATGAACCATTGCAAGTTGCATCAGTGAGAGAATTAAAGTGAAATCTAATTGAAGGAGTCTCTGTACATCACCGGTTAGAGAATTAACTATAAGTTGAATCTCTAATGCGAGGAAATGAACCATCTGACCGGAGCTATGTCTTTTGCATGAGGAACCACCCCAGTGAACCTAAATCTCCAAGGAATGCTTTTCTTCCTAAATTATTCCAAACTTCTGTTAAGTTAGTTAGTTTAAATCTCAACCTTTACCAATCAAAGTTTGTGTTTTATTTCTTAAACTAACCGTGAAATGAAACAAAACCAATTCACTTGGAATTGGTATCCTTGATTGCTTGCAAATCATTCCCAGCGAACGATCCTTAGAGCCACTATACTATAGTAGCTTTGTATTTGCTACCCTAGTGTATGGTGTTATAGGTATAAATTTTGTTGATCACTTCCTCAATCAAGGAGCACCAGCTGAACACAAATCAGCTGAGACACCAATTGGGCATGAGTCAAATGGCGCCGTTGCCGGGGAAGTGAGTGTCAAGTTCATTGTGATACCATTTTTGAGTACTTGTGATTTTCATCACAAGTTGGTAAAGTTTCTTTCACTTTACTAATTTTCATTCTCTCTTTGTTTATTTACAATCTAAGTTTATCTTTTTAAATTTAGTCTAGTTTAATTTTGCTGTTGTAGTCCTCTGTTTTTGTGTCCTCTGTTTTCATTTTTTTAGTTGCAGCTGAATACTAGTTGTGTATGCCAAAGTGGATACGAGACATTGGAGGTAGGCTTGTTAAGTGTGATACACCTCAGAAAGGAGAATTTGAAGTAATCTTGAATATCATGGAGGCTGCACCTGAAGATCAGCATAGTCACCAAGGTCGTCAAGACAATCTCAATGAATTCAGATCAATGAGGGACCGTATGCATCCACCTCGTATGAGTGCACCATCATGTATAGTGCCCCCTACAGAGCAGCTAGTGATCAGACCATATCTTGTTCCACTTCTACCAACTTTCCATGGGATGGAGAGTGAGAATCCGTATGCACATATCAAGGAATTTGAAGATGTTTGCAATACATTCCAAGAGGGAGGAGCTTCAATTGACTTGATGAGGCTTAAGTTATTTCCTTTTACTTTAAAGGATAAGGCCAAAATTTGGCTTAGTTCTTTAAGGCCAAGGAGTATCCGCTCTTGGACTGATTTACAAGCTGAATTCCTAAAGAAATTTTTCCCTACTCATAGAACAAATGGCTTGAAAAGGCAAATTTCAAACTTCTCAGCTAAAGAGAATGAGAAATTCTATGAGTGTTGGGAGAGATACATGGAAGCTATAAATGCTTGTCCTCACCATGGCTTTGATACTTGGCTATTGGTGAGTTATTTTTATGATGGTATGTCATCCTCAATGAAGCAACTCCTCGAGACAATGTGTGGAGGAGATTTCATGAGCAAAAATCCAGAGGAAGCTATGGATTTCTTGAGCTATGTAGCTGATGTTTCAAGGGGATGGGATGAACCAACTAAAGGAGAAGTGGGAAAGATGAAGTCTCAGTTGAATGCTTATAATGCAAAAGCTGGGATGTATAATTTGAAAGAAGATGATGACATGAAAGCAAAGTTGGCAGCTATGACAAGAAGATTGGAGGAGCTGGAGCTGAAAAGAATGCATGAAGTGCAAGCTGTTGCTGAAGCACCAGTGCAAGTGAAGCTGTGTCCCAATTGTCAATCATTTGAACATTTGGTAGAGGAGTGCCCTGCAATTTCAGCTGAAAGGGAAATGTATAGAGATCAAGCAAATGTTGTTGGACAATTTAGGCCCAATAACAATGCTCCTTATGGAAATACCTACAATTCAAGTTGGAGGAATCATCCAAATTTCTCATGGAAGGCCAGAGCAACTCAATACCAACAGCCGGATCCACCATCTCAGCAATCTTCAAGTATTGAACAAATAATAGCTAATCTCAGCAAGGTAGTGGGAGATTTTGTGGGAAAGCAAGAAGCCACCAATGCTCGAGTGGATCAAAGAATGGACAGAATGGAGAGTATGTTGAACAAAAGAATGGATGGAATGCAAAATGACATGAATCAAAAGTTTGATAACATCCAATATTCAATCTCCAGGCTTACAAATTTGAATACACTGCAAGAAAAGGGAAGATTTCCTTCTCAACCTAACCAAAATCCCAAAGGTGTCCATGAAGTGGAAAGTCATGAGGGAGAATCATCACAGGTGAAAGATGTGAAAGCCTTGATCACTCTAAGGAGTGGTAAGAAAATTGAGCAGCCAACACCTAAGCCACATGTTGAGAAAGAAGAAGAGATAAAGAAAGGGAAGGAAATGGAAGATAAAGAGAGTGAGATCAGTGAAGAAAAGAAGGAATCTGATTCAACAATCAAAACAATTCCAGAGAAGGAGTTTTTGAAGGAAGAAATGCTGAAGAAATCAACTTCTCCACCTTTTCCTCAAGCATTACATGGGAAAAAGGGGGTTAGAAATGCAGCTGAAATCCTGGAAGTATTGAGGCAAGTGAAAGTTAATATTCCACTGCTGGATATGATCAAACAAGTTCCAACGTATGCAAAATTCCTAAAGGACTTGTGTACTATCAAAAGAGGGTTGACTGTAAACAAGAAAGCCTTCTTGACTGAGCAAGTAAGTGCAATCTTACAATGTAAGTCTCCTTTGAAGTACAAAGACCCTGGAAGTCCTACCATTTCAGTCATGATTGGAGGAAAGGTAGTGGAGAAAGCCTTGCTAGACTTGGGAGCAAGTGTGAATTTGCTTCCATACTCTGTCTACAAGCAACTGGGCCTTGGAGAGTTGAAGCCAACAGCAATCACTTTATCTTTGGCAGATAGATCAGTGAAAATTCCAAGAGGGGTAATTGAGGATGTATTAGTTCAAGTAGATAATTTCTACTATCCTGTAGATTTTGTTGTTCTTGATACAGATCCTACTGTAAAGGAAGCTAATCTAGTTCCTATCATCCTTGGAAGGCCATTTCTTGCAACTTCAAATGCAATCATCAACTGTAGAAATGGGCTTATGCAACTCACTTTTGGTAATATGACACTGGATCTAAATATTTTCTATATGTCTAAAAAGCAAATCACTCCAGAAGAAGAAGAAGGACCAGAAGAGTTATGTATAATTGATACTTTGGTGGAGGAGCATTGCAATCAGCATATGCAAGACAAGTTGAGTGAAAGTCTTGAGGATATTGAGGAAGGTTTTTCTGAATCTCCTATTGGGCTTGCTACTCTACAAAGTTGGAGAAAGATAGAAGGAATTCTACCTCTGTTCAATGAAGAAGAGGAGGCAGCTGTTGAAAAAGAAATTCCAAAACTCAATTTGAAGCCTTTACCTGTGGAGCTGAAATATACATATCTTGAAGCAAATAATCAATGTCCTGTTGTGATATCTTCATCTCTGACCAGTCATCAAGAGAATTGTTTAATGGAAGTTCTCAGGAGGTGTAAGAAGGCAATAGGATGGCAAATATCTGATTTGAAAGGCATTAGTCCTTTAGTTTGTACTCATCATATATATATGGAAGAGGAAGCAAAGCCAATTCGTCAATTTCAAAGAAGGTTGAATCCTCATCTACAAGAGGTGGTGCGAGCTGAGGTGCTGAAGCTACTTCAAGCAGGAATCATTTACCCTATTTCTGATAGCCCTTGGGTGAGTCCTACTCAAGTGGTACCAAAGAAGTCAGGGATCACAGTGGTTCAAAATGAAAAAGGGGAAGAAATTACTACACGCCTCACTTCAGGTTGGAGGGTGTGTATTGATTATAGAAAGCTGAATGCTGTCACCAGGAAGGATCATTTTCCATTGCCATTTATTGACCAAGTGCTGGAGAGAGTCTCTGGACATCCATTCTATTGTTTCTTGGATGGGTATTCAGGGTATTTTCAGATTGAAATTGATTTGGCAGATCAGGAAAAGACCACCTTTACATGTCCATTTGGAACATTTGCTTATAGAAGAATGCCTTTTGGGTTATGCAATGCACCTGCTACATTTCAAAGATGCATGTTGAGTATTTTCAGTGATATGGTGGAGAGAATTATGGAGGTTTTCATGGATGACATCACCGTATATGGAGGTACATTTGAGGAGTGCTTGGTTAATTTGGAAGCAGTTCTTCATAGATGCATTGAAAAAGATTTGGTGCTGAATTGGGAAAAATGCCATTTTATGGTACGTCAAGGAATTGTCCTTGGCCATATCATCTCTGAAAGAGGCATTGAAGTTGATAAAGCAAAGGTGGAGCTTATTGCCAAATTACCATCTCCAACAACTGTGAAAGGAGTAAGGCAGTTCCTTGGCCATGCAGGGTTCTATAGGAGGTTTATAAAAGGTTTTTCTAGTCTTTCAAAACCTCTTTGTGAGCTGTTAGCTAAGGATACTAAGTTTATATGGGATGAAAGGTGTCAGCATAGCTTTGATCAACTGAAGAAGTTTTTAACAACAACTCCAATAGTGAGAGCCCCTAACTGGCAGTTACCTTTTGAACTGATGTGTGATGCCAGTGACTTTGCTATAGGAGCTGTGCTTGGCCAAAGAGAAGATGGGAAGCCCTATGTGATTTACTATGCAAGTAAAACACTAAATGAAGCTCAAAGGAACTACACAACTACAGAGAAAGAATTGTTAGCTGTGGTATTTGCTTTGGACAAATTTCGAGCTTATTTAGTGGGGTCTTTCATCATTGTGTTTACTGACCATTCAGCCTTGAAGTATTTATTGACAAAGCAAGATGCAAAAGCAAGGTTGATTAGATGGATTCTATTGTTACAAGAGTTCGATCTTCAAATCAAAGATAAGAAAGGAGTGGAGAATGTAGTAGCTGACCACTTGTCAAGGTTAGTTATAGCACATAATTCTCATCCCTTGCCTATCAATGATGATTTTCCTGAAGAATCACTCATGTTCCTAGTGAAAACTCCTTGGTATGCTCATATTGCTAATTATTTAGTAACTGGTGAAATTCCAAGTGAGTGGAATGCACAGGACAGGAAGCACTTCTTCGCCAAAATTCATTCTTATTATTGGGAAGAGCCCTTTCTCTTTAAGTATTGTGCAGATCAGATTATTAGGAAGTGTGTCCCTGAAGATGAGCAGCAAGGGATTCTATCTCATTGTCATGAGAATGCATGTGGAGGCCACTTTGCCTCTCAGAAAACAGCCATGAAGGTATTACAATCAGGGTTTACTTGGCCATCTCTTTTCAAAGATGCCCATATCATGTGTAGGAATTGTGATAGATGCCAAAGGCTTGGAAAGCTAACAAAAAGAAATCAAATGCCTATGAACCCCATTCTGATAGTTGAGTTATTTGATGTATGGGGCATTGACTTCATGGGACCTTTCCCAATGTCTTTTGGTAATTCTTACATCTTGGTGGGGGTAGATTATGTTTCTAAATGGGTTGAGGCAATCCCCTGTAAACAAAATGATCACAGGGTGGTTCTCAAGTTTCTTAAAGAGAACATTTTCTCAAGATTTGGGGTGCCCAAGGCCATAATCAGTGATGGAGGTGCTCATTTTTGTAACAAACCTTTTGAAGCTCTGTTATCCAAGTATGGAGTGAAGCATAAGGTGGCCACACCTTATCATCCTCAGACTTCTGGGCAAGTTGAGCTAGCTAACAGGGAAATCAAGAATATCTTGATGAAAGTGGTGAATTCCAACAGAAAAGATTGGTCTATTAGGCTTCATGACTCATTGTGGGCATATAGAACAGCTTATAAGACTATTCTAGGGATGTCTCCCTATCGTCTTGTCTATGGCAAAGCATGCCATCTCCCTGTGGAAGTTGAATACAAAGCTTGGTGGGCCATAAAGAAGCTGAACATGGATCTGATTAAGGCCGGAGAAAAGAGATTTCTAGACCTTAATGAGATGGAGGAATTGAGAAATAATGCTTATATCAACTCCAAAGTTGCAAAACAGAGGATGAAGAAGTGGCATGATCAACTCATCTCCAACAAGGAATTTCAGGAAGGGCAAAAAGTTTTGATGTATGACACAAGACTCCATATCTTTCCTGGGAAGCTCAAGTCAAGGTGGATTGGTCCATTTGTTATTCACCGAGTATATTCCAATGGAGTGGTGGACTTATTGAATTCCAATGGCAAGGACAGCTTTAGAGTCAATGGATATCGTCTTAAGCCGTTCATGGAGTCATTCAAATCAGAAAAGGAGGCAATCAACCTCCTTGAACCTCAAAAAGCTTAAGTGAAAAGGGTTTGCTGGGCGTGGTTTTACCACAGTCCAAAATTTTTGTAAATTTTGTAAATTTTCAAGTTGTTTCCATACTTTTGATCTTAGTTTTTGATCTTAAATCATGTTTTTAGGTGTGTTTTAATCATGTTATATGATCCCAGGTGGAAGAAATTTCAAGGGGATTGAAAAGAAAAAAATCGGGTCGAAATTGGAGCCGAAACAGAGCAAAAACAGGGGAAAAACAGAGCTCTGCGAAATTTCGCAGAGTGAAGAAAACTTCTGCGAAATGTGATTTTTGCTGCCAAACCATTCCGCAGCACTGTAGAAGCCTCTGCGAGTGTATTTCGCAGCTGCGAAAGTGAATTTGGCACACGAGTGCCACTTCGCAGAACAGTAGCATCCATTTGGCAGCTGCGAAACCCATTGCGAAATGGAAAAGCATGATTTCGCACCAAAAGTCCTATTCCGCAGAGTATTTCGCAATTGCGAAAGTGGTTTTGGCACACGAGTGCCACTTCGCAGCACAGTGACATCAATTTCGCAGCTGCGAAACTCACTGCGAAGTTGCTGCGAAAATGGCAAGTTGCTGCGAAATTGGCGTTTTGTTGCGAAACGTAATCTGACCCCTGGGCTTCCGTTTTTCCTATTTATACCGGTCAAAAGTGCTGCGAAAAGGGTTTCAAAAATCAGAGAGCCATTCTCGCAGCCCCTTCATCTTCTTCACCAAGCCACGCCGTTCGCTTTTCCGGTCGTCTTCTCCGTTTAGCAGCGCCGGCCAAAGATCGATAGCCCAAAAATGGCACGAACGAGAGGGGCAAAGTCTTCATCCCCTTCGAACCGCAAAAGGAGTCTGCGAAAGGAGCCAAGCCCAGGTTCTGTTCCAGAACCTGCTCCAAAGCCTTCGCCGTCGAGACCACAACCTCCTCCAGTGAAGCCGACGCCACCAAAGCCGCCGGCAAGGCGATATTTAACCAGGTCAGGTGGTCAGCCATTGAAGAAGAAAGCCAGGGTTGAGAGCTCTGAACCAATCGATTTGACTGAGCAATCCCCTGAGAAATCACCAAATCCTTCACCGGTACAAATTCCAGTGCCGTCACCGGTTCCCTCGCCAATTCCCTCACCTGAAGCAACTCCAATTTCATCGCCGGTACCATCTCCGGCACCCCAAGAAAAAGCTCAGGAGCCTCCAGCGCCAATTCCAGAGCCCCAAATTGCAGCTGAAGCACCTCTGGAAGAAGTGATCCGAAGGCCATTGCTCCCCCAGCCCCCAATCGAAGGAAACTTGGATTGTCGAACACGGGCATTCCATTCTGAATTGAGCTTCGACTTAGCAGCATTCAGAGTGAGGCCAGAGCTTGCCCAATCCTTCCAACTGCTGAGGAGATATCATATGGAGCATCTGCTAGCTCCAAGGGATTTTTTCTATCCCCGGGTAGTCACGGACTTCTACCAGACCATGACAACCAAAGAAGTAAGAAATCCAACTCTGATTCATTTCATAATTGATGGAAGGCATGGTATTTTGGGAGCAAGACACATTGCTGAAGCTCTGCAAATTCCTTTTGAGCCAACCCAATTCGACAATTTTAAAGCTTGGACAAATCCAACTGAGTTAGAGATGGTTAGCACCCTGTCCAGAGGAGCTGCAAATCGGTCACACCTGTTGAGGGGGGAGCTACCTCCAGTGATGTTTTTGATTGATGCCTTTTTGAGGCATAATATCTATCCCCTGCAGCATTGGACCCAAAGAAGGGGAGTTCTCTTGGAAGCTCTATACAAGATGTCTGAAGGATTCTTCTTTGGGCCTCATCATCTGATCATGGCAGCCCTTCTATACTTTGAGGAAAAGGTTCACAAGAAGAAGCTTCAAAGAGCAGATTGCATTCCACTCCTCTTCCCAAGGCTGCTATGCCAAGTTTTGGAGCATCTCGGATACCCCTCTGAGCCTCAGCAGGAAAGAAAGAGAATATGCCGTGAGCCATTTACCCTTGATAAATGGAATAATATGACGGCCTACAAAATTGATCAGCCTGGGCAGCCTCAGCCAGCAGCAAGGAGAGCTTCCCCAAGACATCCACCTGAAGGTATTATACTTGCTACTCCTGCCATCCCTCGAGCTTCACCAGCTGCACCTGCTCCATCACAGCCATCCACATCAGCTGAGCCGAGGATGGCCATCCCTATATCCGAATATCGAGAGCTGTGCCGAGCATTGGAGACTCTTACAGCTTCCCAGAGCAATCTTGCTCAGGAATTGGCAGCCATCAAAGCATGCCAGGAGCAGATGTTAGCCTCTCAGGCTCAACAAGCTGCCATCCTAAGGCAGCTTCAAGTCCATTTCGATCTGCCACAAGCTGTAGAGCCCTCCATTCCTACTACACCAGAGCCACACTCTCAGCCTTCAGAGTCTCAAGCTCCAGAGCCCGAAGCCTCAGCTGATCCAGCTACTGAGGAGGCAGATCCTTCTGCCTAGCACTATCACCCCATTTATCAGACATTATATATATTTGCTATTTATGTTTTTATGCATGTTTGTTTTGTTTTAGTTGAAATGAAATCCCAGTATTTTGGTATATATATGGGATCCCTTGTGTTACTTGTTTTTAGCATTGTAATTAAATGAACTCAAAGTAATACAAGTTGACTATTTCTTGTTAAAAGTTAGCATTAAATTCTCCTTATTTCCTTTTCTCACATATTCTATTCTTTTTGAAACATGTGGTTTTCCCCAATCAATATTCGAATTTGATATCAGCATGGAGGTACCACTTCCTCCCTTTTATTACAGTCACTCAAATCACATTGAGGACAATGCTCAGTTCGGTTGGGGGGTATGAGGAAGGAAGTATTCTAAACCTTTTTGGTATTGCAATTATATTGGTTAATTAGTTGTAGTTTTTAATTTTTACTCTAGTGTTACTCTATTCTCCATGAATTTTGAGGAAAAATTTTCAAATTAAACCAAGAGAAATTGAACTGTTGTTTTTCACTTGACTTAGAGTATGGATTATGCTTACTAAAGTAGTTCAATTGTTGAAACTTCTACTGTAATTGAAGTTAGTTCTTCCACTTTAAGCTATCCACACACTATGCACATTAGTTTCCGATTATAAGATGAAAAGCTATTTCCTTCTTGACTTAGTATAATTTTGGGACTTGGTATATTTGACCTCATTTGATAAAAATTGAAACACCCTGCAAAAGGCCAATGAGCCTTTGAAATAAAGAAAGTTGTTTGCTTGCCTTGAAACCCGAGCAAGGTCTGAGGGGCATATGGTGAAAGCCTTTAAAGCCTGGTGCCCTAAGCCTTAATTGGTTGGGAGTCACTGACCTCAATGCTCGTTACAAGGGTGAATAGGTAGAGTTAGCATATGGTAGATGCTTGGGTATTAGAAATTCATTCTTAAAAGTCCGGGGAAAAATCCGAGGAGTTAGTGGTTGAAAGATCCTTAAAACTTGGTGCCCTAAACCTTAATTGGTTGGGAGTCATCGATGGACCCCCATTACATGGACAAGTCAGAAAGAGTACCCCATAAAGCTACCTTGAAAAAAAAAAAAAAAAAAAAAAAAAAAAAAAAAAAAAAAAAAAAGATGAAAGTGTGTTCTTTTCTTATTGATTTTGGTCAGTTTGCTAAAGTGTTGAAAAGAGATAGGTTGGGGGGTGAGATTAGTAGCATTTTATTCTCGGAAGCTAAAGAACCAATACACATAGATTTTTGTGGAAGATTGAAGTTTAGTTCTTAGAAAGTGAAATGATTTTAAAACTTCAGTTTGCATAATGCACTCCCTTGATTGACAGTGTTTAGCATAGTTTGTTATGACTCTTGTTGAGATTTGGGTTTGTATTTCTTCAATGATTCATGTGAGAATTAGATCATCATGCCACTTGAGAATTATTTCCTTTCAGCATGATGTTGTAAATTTTAGATTAGTTTGCTATTTATTTTCATTTTTCTCTCCTATATTGCTAAGGGACTAGCAATATGTCGGTTGGGGGGAGTGATTACTACTCAAAAAGTGCTATTTGATAGCCTTTAATTAATCCTTTTTATCACTTTTGAGTAGTAGTTTAGGCCTTTTAACTCAATTGGCATGTTAAGGATCCTTTAAAGCAATTTTGATCACTTTGTGCAAGTTTTGGTGTTTTTGTTAGTATTGTGATCACCAAAGCAAGTCAAGAATGAGGAGAGCTATGAGGAATCTTGGGCAAAGCTTAGAATTCAATTGCCAAGAGTGAATCCGGATTGCAAGGAGAAAAAGCAAAGAGAATCTGCCATGGAGCATATTCTTGATGACAGTCGTAGCAGCCACTTTTGGAGCACTTTCTGAAGTCTAAATGATGCAAGCTATATACCATTTCAAAGCTCAGGAAGTCAACAATCCAATGCTTCAAACGGTGCGCGATTTGGAGTTGAAACGAAGAAGTTGCAGCCATTACAAGCCAGTCACTCTGAAGTGCTGCGGAATCAACCTTTTGTTGCGAGAACTTCGCAACACTTTTGTACAGTAAGGTGTTTCTCCTTCTGACGATGCACGAACCATGCCGCGAGAAGGGAGCTGGAAACTTCAAGATGGAAGCCAACTTTGCAGCCTGGTGAAGATAGCTTGGTCTTGCGAAATAATTTCGCAGCCCTCTTGGGTGTCTGCGAAATTTCGCAGGCACCACTTTTCTCCTGCGAAATGGCTCCTGAAGCCTCCCGAAGCTTGCTACCGACATTGGGAGATATTTTCCATTAGATTTTTGTTGTCTAAATCCCAAAATACTCCTTGTAAACCACCAATTACATGATTCCTTAGTTTTTAAGTTAGTAAAAAGACCAAATATCTTTGTAAAAATTAGTTTTATATTAGTTTGATATAAATACCTCTCGGGAGCCTGTTCTCAGAGAGGAGTTCCTTCTGTAAACGTTTGGTAAGCTAGTAAAGGTCTTTTTCTTTCTACTGCCTTACCTTCTCACTTCGTATTTTCATTTTATTTCTAAGTTATGAATTCTCTGAGGAGTTTTCCCCGGAGAATGAGTAACTAAACCTCCAATTCCTTGGAGCTAAGGTTGCCGGGGAAGGTTCCAAGTGCAAGAATGCAAAGCTCTGTGGTTTTAGCTAGTAATGAAGAGGAAGTGAAATCCTTTAGTGATTTCAATGTTTTTAGTTAACTTAAAACATCTTAGAGTCACCTGGGCTAACACTTGGTAAGGCAAGTGATTTCCAACCGTGGAAATGCACTAGTTTACCCCTTGCGAGCCTCTGGTAGGTGACTTCAAGGTAGGATTTTCTGGAATTACCAACACTTGGTAAGCTTTTGGACTCTTAGGAGGCATCCATTAGTTATCTCTTGCGAGTTTGTGAAGGGAAGTCCAAGGTTAAAGATCACCTTGAATGGTAAGTGCTCGTGAGAGGCATGAACCATTGCAAGTTGCATCAGTGAGAGAATTAAAGTGAAATCTAATTGAAGGAGTCTCTGTACATCACCGGTTAGAGAATTAACTATAAGTTGAATCTCTAATGCGAGGAAATGAACCATCTGACCGGAGCTATGTCTTTTGCATGAGGAACCACCCCAGTGAACCTAAATCTCCAAGGAATGCTTTTCTTCCTAAATTATTCCAAACTTCTGTTAAGTTAGTTAGTTTAAATCTCAACCTTTACCAATCAAAGTTTGTGTTTTATTTCTTAAACTAACCGTGAAATGAAACAAAACCAATTCACTTGGAATTGGTATCCTTGATTGCTTGCAAATCATTCCCAGCGAACGATCCTTAGAGCCACTATACTATAGTAGCTTTGTATTTGCTACCCTAGTGTATGGTGTTATAGGTATAAATTTTGTTGATCACTTCCTCAATCAAGGAGCACCAGCTGAACACAAATCAGCTGAGACACCAATTGGGCATGAGTCATTCACAAATATCATAACGGAAACCAGAAATATCACTCTTTGCAAACAAACTAGGAAACAATTTTTTTAAATAACCAAATGAAGCATGTCCCAGACGTCGATGCCACAACCAAATTTTAGACTTTTTCTTCTCCCCCTCAGATCCATTTGCCATCAAGGCTTGTCACAACTTATTTGAATCCTTTGATTGCAAGTCCAAGTAATAGAGTTTTCCTTGCTTAATACCACAACCAATTGTCTGTCTTGTTTGGATGTCCTTAAAAACACAAAATTCAGGCCAAAAAATGACAATACAAGATAAGACAGTAGTGATCTGAGAAACTGACAAAAGATTGTAATCTAAATATGGAACAACTAAAATAGAATCCAAATTAAAGTATCAGTAAGAGTTAAGGATCCTTCCCCAATGACTGGGGTTGTGTTACCATTGGTTGTGGAAACAATTTTTTGTGAGAAAGGTTTAAGGAGTGAGACTTGTCTGATCTGTAGCACCAGAATCAATTATCCATGCACTATTAATAACAGGTGTAGAAGTATTTAAAAACTTACCACCATAATCTGTAGCGGTTACCAATGCAGAGGCTTTCTCAGCGACATTAGCCTCTGTTTTTATTTCGGCAACAACTGCAGTCAAGGTTTTCTTGGAATCCTTCTTCCATTGATCACGAGTATGATCCCACCAGTCTGGATATCCCACAATTTCAAAGTAACGACTCTTGGTATGACCAATCTTATTGTAGTGAGTGCATTTGAAGGTTGACTTATCAATATTAGGAAAGTTTTTCCTGTTCGGCAATATGCATCTCCACGAGTTGTGACCAAACGTCATAGTTTGATTCAGTAAAAAATAATTCCAACAAAATATCCAGGATTTCAGTTCCATGGCTTTAATACCATCTTCAAATTGCTGAATGGTAGTTTTTCATTGATTATTTCATTCATTCATGTACATAGTATATATAGAGGGTAATCACCATTCTAAGAATGGGAAATAATGATACAAGGAAGGAATGATATAAGGAAAGAACAACTAATATCCTAATATCTCAACTTTCCTAATATCTAAACATTCCTAATATCTCAACACTTTTTAGCTGAAAACCCATCATTTTCCCTTGGAATGGGGGCCAACTTGCATTCACCTTTGCAGCTTGTTCCATCCCGTTTCACTTGGCTGACATAACTAGATCACACAATAGGGGGAAAATGCAAATGACAAGTACCAAACTAGCTAGTTGTCTTTTTGTTTATTATGTCCCAAATTATTTTTGTTAGAAAGTGCATCAAATTCCTAATTAGTATAGATTCCTTTTTGTAAAAGAATATTGTATAAATATGTGATAAGTTGATTTCTTATTGTAATATTAGATTTTCTTATAGAATAAGAAAAGTTATTAAGAATGTTTCTATAACTATTCTAAGTCATGAGGCGAAAAAGTTATAAGATAGAAATGGTCTTGTAAAGACTATACGAGGTGGATGGAGATGTGAAGAAGAATGAGAGACACTCAGAGGAATGAGGAGCTTATGTCTCAAAGTGTGATACAAGAAGTGGGGAAGCATGAGATATTTCGCGAACCTAATAGTGTATCTATTTCTATTCTTTCTAATTTTTTTTTATAGTAGAGTGGAATGATTCTCTTTCATTCATGAATATAAGTATGGTTTTTCGATCCTCATTAAAACCATGTATATTTTTGTGTGGATTGTTTTATCTTTTGTTTTTAAATTAACATTATTTGCATTAAAGCTTGCATTGGCATAACAAACTAGGGTATCAGAGCTCATGGTGAAGATTTTTAGAAGAGTCAAAGATAAAAAAGCACATAAGAAAATGACAAAAGAAATTTTAATTGAAGGCAGAATTGATTGTTCTCTCGTTGAGTATGATACAAAAAATGTTTCATGGAGAGATATATAGAAGATTAATTTAATGGAATTTGATCCAAGAAGGAGATTGTTGAAAAGTGTTTCAAATTCCTAATTAATCTAGATTCATTTTTGTAAAAAATATTGAATAAAATATTTTGTAAATAGATTTTTTTATTGTAGTATTAGATTTCTTAATAGAATAAGGAAAGTTATTAGGAATATCTCTATAAATATTCTAGGTCATGAAGGGAAAAAGTTATGAGATTGAGATGGACTTGTAAAAATTATATATTGTGGATAAAGATGTGATGAAGAATGAGAGACACCCGGTAGAGTGAGGGAGCTCATAGTTCAAGGTGTAGATACATGCTCTCACTGTGGGTTACAAAGGGTTTGTGGATGAGAAACTGAACACTCTTATATGAAGGTCAAATCGACTCTTATAGTAACGGTCATCAACAATATGGAATGATACTTCTTTCAGTAAGTATCGAAAAAACATCACCAATTATGTAGTATCATCTATACATAAATCTCATTATTTATAACATAATTTCATTTGTTTGTACATTTATACTTTGATTTTATTTTCTTCACCATCATTCCATGGTTTACAAAGGATTTGTTGATGAAGTACTAAACAATCTTGTGAAAGTCAAACGGACTTTTATAATATGGGTCATCAATGGAACGGAATGATGCTTTATTTATTAGGTATCGAAAATGTACCACCAATTCGGCATAGCCATATAGGCGTAAGTCTCATTCTTTGTAACATAGTCTTATTTGTTTACACCCTTATACTTTGGTCTCATTTATTTGTACTATAGTTCAACGATTTAGATCTCATCATACATATTTAGTGGTCTAGATATGGACTTCAATAGGTATCAATATGATACCTTAATATTTTCTTTATAATATATAATTATCTTTTGCTTAAAAGATGATGAATTATGCATATAATATTTTGCTTTAACTAGTTGCCATTGATCTTAATAGTTCTTGGGATCTCTTTGGTTAGTTGCATGGTCAACACTTGTTGGGTCTATTTAACATGGCCTTTTGAGACTTTGATGTGTGCTTCATTAAGCATTTATCCATGGCACATTATGTTAGTTACAAAATATGTAGGCAATATAATAGTTGAGAATACATATATTTGTCTCTTTATAAATCATGCTTGTCTTTTTTTCTTCTTCTTCTTTCTTTTGGGTTGAACAAACTTGTTATTTGTCTTTGCATATATATTTTTTTCTATATTTTCATTCTATATTTTATGGATCAATGGGAAGAATACATAGAAACAATTGAGGTGTTGAGAGGCCCATACTAACTCAAATCTTTTGATGGGGGTAAGGATGCGATAGTAATTTTTAATGTCTTTGGGCTAAGGATCAATGCTATTAAGAAGTGTCTCAAATTATCAATTAGTGTATATTCTTTTTATAAAAAAGAATTTTATATGGAATATTTTTAAAATCAATATGTTATCATAATATCATAATTTCGTATAAAATAAGGAAAGTTATGAGGAAGTATAATTTAGGTTGTAGTTAATAAAAAATGAGGAAACATATGATGTTTTAAGAATCCAATGATTTTATCTAATTTCTATCCTTTATAATATTCTTTATAGTATGATAGAATAATTCTCTCATCTATAAATATAGACATGATTGATTTAATGTTTGTTGTTTTATCTTTATGTTTATTATTTTACCTTTGTGTTCTTAAACTAATATTATTTTTATCAAAGCTTCCACTAGCACAATAGATACTATAGATTTTAATATCTCCAAATGTTCATCATCCAGATATTTGTCTATGCAAGTGGAATAGATATTGATATAAAATGTTCATCATCCCGATATTTGTTGATGCAAGTGGAATAGATATTCATATAAAATGTTCATCAATTAGATATTAATCTCTATCTCTCTCTCTCTCTCTAAATATCTATATATATATATATATATATATATATATATATATATATACACACATTTTAAGAAAAACTAAATGATAATTGGATTAAAGTTGGCTAAACAACATCAATCATACTCTTTTTTAAAGGTTTAGATTAAAAAGGCTCATTACTATGATTTGTCTTGAAAGAAAAATCAAGAAATGAGTGGAAAGTCCAAGGAGCATAGGAAAGTTTTATGAACTGTGTGTATCGTTGATCCATGTCAAATAAAATCCACCTAACATTTGTTATATCAAACTTGGAATACTTGATTGGTAGTGCCAAACCTATCGTTTTCTAACATGTGTATTTGAGTGTGTATAACGTGACAGCTTGAGTCGGATTAATGCTTTATATGCATTTTTCTTGTATTTTCTCAAGAGATTTGAAAAGAAGTGTGTATAACGGTACGCATATGCGTGTGCACCCCGGATGATGCCCCATTTTGAATGTAAAATGAAATGAGAAATTAAACTTTGCCATTCGGGTGATTCAAGGACAGTTTCTCCTTTATGACCATTCAATTTCTAGTCACCTCGTGGCAAAACCTAATAGTCAAGGATCCAAACCCTTCAAACAAATCAAACAACGAAAAATCCAAGTGATACCAATGCATATGCATGCATATAAATAACGAATAACTCCATCTCCTCTACATATGCATATCATCCACATATTGAATCGATTACATCTCCTAGCCTGTTTGCCTCACCACCAAGACTATCATGAGGATTCTCAACGTTGTTTTTACTGTCATAGCACTTGTTTTTCTTCTGAGTGTCCAACCACACAATGCTGCTAGGGTTCAACAAAGGGGTCCTGTACCCCCTCCTAGCCCAAATCCATGTGACAAAATCCCCGTTGGAGGCCCTCCTTGCAAAAACCCGCCTGCATCTCCTTCAGGAGCACATGCCACCGCTCCAGCTGTCAAGGCTACCATGCACAAGTGACATTTTTACAAGCCATCAGCTCCAAGTAATTGTCGTGTTTGTCATCTGAATAAACTGATTTGCAGGTCATTTTGGCTTTAGTGTCTGTATTCTATTTTTCATCTTTTGTTGAGGTTTATGTTAAACGAATAACGTAGATGAGTTCTATGTGTTCTGTGTATTAATTTCGCTCTTGATGCGTGCTGTAACCATGTGAAGTTTGTACACTACATGATATATAAATAAAAAG
Source organism: Vitis vinifera (assembly GCF_030704535.1). Classification (NCBI taxonomy): domain Eukaryota; kingdom Viridiplantae; phylum Streptophyta; class Magnoliopsida; order Vitales; family Vitaceae; genus Vitis; species Vitis vinifera. The sequence goes on along the minus strand of NC_081811.1, from coordinate 5,886,005 downwards.
TAGAAAGTTGAATCATGAACAAATTTTTGCTTCGTGATCTTTCGCATGGCTGAAACTCAACAGTCTATTAATTAGCCATTTACTTTTATTACAAAGTAGAATATATTATCATAGAATAATTTGCCCTGTAATTGAACTTTTCAAATTTGTGAATCAAAAGTTTAAAGCATGCAGGTCTTTTTTTTTTTTTTTTTTGGGTTGAACAAATTTGTTATGTCTTTGCATATATATATATATATATATATATATATATATATATATATATATATATATATATATTCTATATTTTCATTGTATATTTTATGGATATATGGGGAGAAAGACATCAAAGCAATTGAGCCGTTGAGAGGCTCAAACTAACCCAATTGACTATACTTTTTTTGAGGCTTGTAGTGGTGTGTAACCATCTCCAACATTAAACACTCATCCCAAGGTCATTTTCTTCATGGAGCAACATTATTGCATACCTAACAATCGCTCCTCCAACGTGAGGCTTTTGCAACACCAACCTTAAAACATAGCTCTAATACCATTTGTTAGAATAAAAAAACTTAATTATCTCATCTAAAAACCAATTAACTATCAGTGAGATTAAGTTAATTTTCTTTATGTGGCTTGATGTCATTCATTCATATTCATCATGAGACTTATAATAGAGTCTAATAATCTCCGATCCTACATACTCATCCCAAAATTAGAAGCATTATTGCATACCTAATAAATATGTTTTTTCCTTTTTCGTCATTTTTGTTTCTCACAGTGTTAGGACATTTTTATGTATGGGCAATTTTATTCTTTTTCATTCTGACTTAGAATTTTAGATAATAACTTCCTCTGTATTGAAGATTCAAGGTTATTGTGTGTTCAACCAAGTAGTCACAAGTAAGTCTAAAATATTTTGTTAAAGGCAAATTAATTTTTTTGGAAGTTTTAAAATTGAATTAAAATGTCTTCATTAATTTTTGGCAACTTTGAGAATTTATTTTTAATTAATTTTTAGAAAGTCAATTTTTTTAATAAAATTATTTTATTAATACATTTTTGGGAAGTTGGTATTTTGTTTTATAATTAATTTTTAGAAAGTTTATGATTTTATTTTTTTTAAAAATAAATTCTTTTGTTGATTAATTATTGGAAATTTGATATTTTACTTTTTAAGAAAATTATGTTTCTAACTCTCTAGGGTCTTAATGCATATATATCCTACCTAAATATGTTTTTGGGTTGGACACTTTGAGAATCAACCAACTTGCCCTATTATTCCCAATTTCTCAAGAAATAATTTACAAAATTGAATTTTAGGTTTTGTTAGAAGGATTTGTATCCTCTCAAAAGTTGAGAGGAATCCAATGAAGTATTGGAGGTACTACATCATAGATATGGATCAAAGTATAGGTGCTAAATAGTAAGTCTTTAGAGTAAAATGGTCAAGTAAATTTGTGTACTTAATTTAATCTCAAATAGTTAATTATAAATTAAAGGTCTTAAGCCCCGTGGTTTTTTATCACCATAATTAATGTGAGGGTTTTCCACATAAAAAATTACTATATACCTTGATCTTTGATTACTTTGAGTATAGATCATGTATCTTGATATTCATCATTGGTGCATAAATTAACAATTTAATATTTTGAACTTTATTGATAATTTAACATGCATGTTAGTAGACCTAGTTTTATATGCTATGAATTTCACCCTCGGTTACAGTATATACAAGGTCCAAAGTATCGGTTGAGACAAGTACAACTCAGCCAAGTCATATCCGCCTTGGGCAAGCTAACTACGAAATCGATATTTGAGTTTGACTCAAAGATGGTCTAGATCGATTCAAAAAGAGAAGCAGCCTAGAACTTGAGCCTTGAGGAGAATCAATCACAGATGGTTTTATTCTCATTCACCTAATTGCAAAGAAAAGAAAAAAAATTTGTTTGATTGAGAAGAAGAGAATGGGAGGATGGTTTTATTCTCATTCACCTAATTGAAAAAAAAAAGGGTTTGAAATAGAAGAAGAGGACGTAGAGGATGAAAAAATGGGTTTTGGGTATTGAGGTAATGGGTTTACCCATGGGTGTTAAGGTATTTATAAAATGTGTAATAAATATAGTGGTATTTATACCATGGGTAATGAATATAATGAAATAAATAGAAAGGTAAATAGAAATTATAAGAATTTAATTTAATTATATTTTAAATAAATTACTAACTTTTTTAATACAATTAAATAAGATGTATAATTAAATTTCATTAGATAACATATTACTAAAAAAAATTAATATTACTTGTATCAATATTAATAATTGAAAATTTTTATAGTTAATCAAATTTAATTTGAAGGTATTAAATAAAAGAACTTTTAATATTAAAAAATAATACACATATTTTTATGTTTATTTAAATAATATTAAATATAATTAAACTTAAATCTTTATAAAAAGTATATTTAATTATATACATTTTGCCTGTCATCTGATACCGATCAGAGATACCGAGACCGATGTGTCTTAAGACCTCCCAAGTTAATGACCAAGACCATGACTTTGAACCATAGGTATATCATGTGCCTTTGGGGAAAAAGGGAGAAAAGTTTTATATGTATTTTTCTTGCATTTTCTCCCGAGATTTGAACAGAAGAAAACAAGATCATAAACAAGCTTTGTGGTGGTGTGGAAATGGTATGCATATGCGTATACACCCTGGATGATATCCCATTTTGAAAGGACACGCACTGTGTCTTTGGTCTTGACGATAATGGAAAGGTCGGTGAATGTGAGTGGAATCATCTGCAAAGAAATTAGCAGTGTATGTTAATGAGAAAAAACAGCTTAACATCCAAAACTCTATGACCAAACCCTAAAATTTCAAGCCTCAATTCAAGTAAACATGTCCCTAACAAACTTTACTCTTTGCTCCAAATTGGAAGAAATTACAATATAATAAAAAACACAGTACTATACAGACCACGATCCCAAGATGGGCCACTACAGTACAGTATTCTCGAAACGCAAGCCTCCATTAAACAACTGTCATCCCTTGATGTGAATGTAAAATGAAATGAGAAATTAAACTTTGCCATTCAAGTAATTCAAGGGCATTTTCTTCCCTTAGGAAGTTGTACTAACTCATAGTTTTCATTTTTCTAGAAGGAATCCATCTCATCTTGCATAGCTTCGTGAAAACTCTGTGGCTTCTTACTAACATGTACTCAGAAGAGGGATATCTAGTGGAGGGACGATGCTCTCTAGTAGACATCCTAACTTGGGGTATCAAATCCTCTTGGTTCTCGTGTTAAACTAGCTTCTGTGCAGGTATGTCATTTGCACTATCACCTCTTGGTAGCTCATCAATTTCCTCATCTTCATTTCTAGGTTGCTCTAATGATAGAGGAATAGGTACCAACTCAATGAAGTCATCACTTGTACCTTTAGATTGATTAGCTTTGTCGAAATCTCCCAAGGTTTGATCATCTTGGAAGACCACATCTCTACTTCTCACCAATTTATTCTTAGTTGGATTCCACAATTTCAATTCAAACTCTTCATCACCATACCCAACAAAGACATGTGGAATTGCCTTATCATCAAGTTTGGATCTTTGTTCTTTAGGAACATGAAGAAAACTTTTACATCCAAAGACCCTCAAGTGGGAATAGGAAACATCTTCTCCTGTCTATGCCTTCTTTGGAACCTCAAAGTTCAATGGACCTGATGGAAATTTGTTTATCAAATAGCAGGTAGTCTGAGCACCTTCACCCTAAAACACCTTAGGCAACTTTTCAATATTCAACATACACCTAACCCTCTCAATGATGGTGTGATTCATCCTTTCAGCCACACCATTATGCTGTGGAGTGCTATAAACTTTTTTCTCATGCCTTATACCATTCTTAGTGTAGTAAGTTTCAAACTCCCTTGAGGTGAACTCACCTCCATTATCAGACCTGAGACACTTCAATTTTCTTCCAGTCTCTCTCTCAACCATGGTATGAAACTGTAGAAAATAATGAAAGAATTGATCCTTTGATCTAATTAAGCAAATAAATCCATACCTTCTTGGTAGCATCATCAATGAAAGTGACAAAGTACCTGTTTCCTCTAAGATTTCCATATCTATGGGGCCACAAACATCAAAGTATTCCAACTCCAACTTCTTTGACTTCTTAGATCTGCTACTAAAGGAAACCCTATGTTGTTTTCTGACCAAACAATGATCACAAGAAGACAAAGATTCATTTTTGGCCAACGGAGTTAAGGACTTCCTTACCAAAACTTGCAATCCTTTCTTACTCATATGCCCCAACCTTTTATGCCATAACTCTAAGGAAGTACCCTCTATAGCATGTAACTCAGAATTACAAACTTTTCCTTGGGTCTTATACAAAGTGCAACATGCTTCTCCTTTTGCAACAACCAATGACCCTTAGTAAGCTTCCATTTGCCTTTGCCAAAGTGGTTTCCATAACCTTGCTTGTCCAAGATAAAGCCTGACATCAGATTAAGGCGTAAATTTGGAACATGCCTTACATCTTTCAATGTCAACTTGCACCCCATATTGGTTTCAAAGCAAACATCACCTATCCCTACAATCTTGGAGTGACTAGAGTTTTCCATCTTGACTGTGCCAAAGTCTTTAACTCTATAATAAGAAAACAACTCCAAGTGAGGAGTAGCATGGTAGGAGGCTGCAGTGTTTATAGTCCACTCAATTCCTTGCTCATCTACATGCAAACATTCATTTGAGAGCACTAAAACTTCATCATTGTTGATAGAGAGGCTGTTGTATTCTTTTCATCTTCTTTTTCTTGATTCTGCCTATTCTATTCCTTTTTCCAAATTTGACAATTCCTTTTCATATGCCCATCTTTTCCACAATGGAAACATTTGATTTTACCTTTGGATTAGGACCTTCTCTCAAACTTGTCATGACTTTTCTACCCTCTATCCTTGTTTCTTCTTCTACTTTCTATGATGAGGGTCTGTGCATTTTCTATGTCATAAGCCTTTCTTCTTGTCTTTTCATTGAACAAATTTCCCTTCACAAGCTCCATAGACAAAGCACCATTCAAAATAGAGTCGCTAATAGTCACAACAAAAGTTTCCTAACTATCTGGTAATGAACACAACAACAAATATGCTTGCATCTCATCATGCATAACCATTTTCATAGCAGCCAATTGATTAACAATGCTTTGAAAATCATTCAAGTGATCTATCATTAGTGTTTCTTCCTTTAGCTTCATATTCACAAACTTTTTTAACAAGAAAATTTTATTCCTAGCAGTTTTTTTGTTCAAACACGGATTCCAATTTCTTTTAGAGATTATAGGCATTTGTTTCATTTGCCACATGGTGACCGAGGATGTGTCAATTTATTGCCTAATAGAGGCAATTGCTTTTTTGTTCATCTTATTCCATTCCAAATTAGAAATATCTTTGGGCCTAGCTTCTTTACCTTCAAAAGTATTTGACAAATCTTTGATGGTGAGAAAATCTTCCATCATGGACTTCCACATAGCCCAATTTGAATTGTTAAGTTTTATCATGGAGGTTGAGTTCCCTTCTATCTCCATCCCTTTCAAGAATAAAAGTTCCATAACCAAACTCTGATACCACTTGTTCGGAATATAAAGGGAGAGATCTAGAGTATTAACTTGCCAAAATTAAAAGATTCCTCCACAATAATAACAACCACTCAACAATAATAACAACTTAACAAGAATCAAGAATGACAATCCAGAATATTCAACCACAAAATAGGACACCAAATATAATGTGGAAAAACCCTTTGAATAAAGGTAAAAAACCACAGAGAAAATTTCTTCCACTTCAATAAATGGGAATACAATACTTAAGTCCTCACTTGAGGTAGGAATCCATCACTCAAGGAAACATAAACAAAAAGAAATCAAGGAGAAAACATACCATTGGAATTCCCCAAAAAGGTTGATGAAAGGAACTTGCAACTTCATCATTGAGCCCTATAATAGTGCCCAGAAAAACAAACCCTGATCTTCTTTCATTTTCTCAATCAAATGCCCTTTTCTCTTAATACCAAAGCCCTAATGCTATTTATATATCCATATTTGGGCTTAAGGAAAACCCAAATATAAAATAGCCTAATATATGGGCTCATGGGCTAGACAAACATAGCCCAACAACTTCAAACTTTTTCAATCTTTTTTTACTCAAAATTCAATACACCCTTTGTTTATATCTCTTCACTCTTTATGCAATTTTCTTTCTCTTACTAAATCCTATTTAAAACCTCATATTTGTAAAGTCCTATGGATGAACCCAAAATCAATAGTTTCCTAATCATAGTCAAACTTGAAAAAGGTAATTTACCAAAACACAAACTCTATTATAAATATTGTCTTTCCTAAATATAATAAATAGATAATTTAAACCAAATACCAACAATCTCTACCTTGATTAAAATTTCTCAATCTTTCATAATTAATGAGAATAAATATGTGCCAAATTCAAACTATCATCGAACTTGATTTCATAAATTGTCTTTGTTTTCTTTATAACTTTATTCATTTTGAAAGTGTTTTCATCCTTGTGTTAATGAGTACACTTAGTGAAAAACGGAATCTTGATCATCTTGTGGCCTCCATCTACTTCGACAACTTCTTTACTACTAGTAAAAGACATTTCATGATGTGACTCCACCTTCATAGCTCCACCTAAAATTATCTTTCCAATCAAGTTGTATAAATTTTTCATCCTTTTCCCTGTCATAGCTATCAAAGCACTTTAATTGATATTCATAATATCATTTTTTTTTTTTTTTTTTTTGCAGAAAAATCATAGAGAAGAGTATCCAAAGCCTCTAAAGAAATTAAACTCTTTCTCAACTTAGAAATATGCTAAACATTACTCAACATTCTCAAAATACCATCAAATATCCTCACCTTTATGGTATCAATCTTAATGACTTTAGAACTTGAATCATTGCCCATTCAAACAATAAAATTTAAAATCTAAGATTCAATTTTTTTTTTTTATCAACTATAACTAAAAGAAATCATCTTTCTTATCAAACTTTTTATGAACAATATTAATAAAATTTGAAGTTTATTGCAATTGAAGATTTTTTCTTACTGCTTGGTGTTTTTGTCAATTCTTCACAATTCGTTCTTATATGTCCCTTGCTATGGTTGTAATAACACTCCTTCAAGAACTTCATTCATTTTTTGAAACTAATGCGTGCACCCAAAAGGAAGTTCAAGTTATAAGAAAGAAGCTCCAAAATTCATTCCACGATTAGGGGGTCTAATCTTATTTAACGCTGACCTAATTTGGAAGTTGTTTTTCAAAACTAATGCCGGAAGTTCAAGTTAGAAGAAAGAACCTCCAAAATGCCTAGATCAGACGGTGTACTCTTATTTAACGCTAACCTAGTTTGTAAATATTTCTTAATTTTTTTTATTAAATGACTTATACCAACTAGTATGCGCACCTAATTCGATAGGGAGAAAATTAAACATGCCGACCAATGAGTGACTCCTAATAGGTTTAGCCAGCTTGCTGAATGGTGAACCACCCTCAAGGAAATGACGATTAAGGACAACCAAGACAACTCTTCAACTTAACATCAAAATCATTTTCCTTTTCACATATATATAATTTTTTATGTTCAAAAAGGTCATAAGATGCATGCACATGTGTACAGTAATCAAGTAATATCAGACGTAGTTTCTTCTTTAAGACCACTTCAATTTTCAATCTTCCAAAGCAAAACCCTATAAGTACGTGTCAACAGTCAAAGAAACCCTTCAAACAAGCCAAACTACCAAAAACTCCGTTCATACCATTAGGAGCATGTATGCATATAAATAAAAAATATTTAGTTAAAAGAGATGAATTAATTCTTAAATTGTGAATTTAACAATTCCTAATTTTATTTATTTATTTATTTTTTGTTTAAAGTAACCGTTTTTTTTACATAAATGCCTCTTATAATTTCAAGTATTCATAGAAAGGTTTCAAAAGAAAGTTATTTTTATAAGAAAATAATGAGAGCATTTTTATCTAAATGAGACAAAAAAAAGGTAAGAGATCAAATTTCGAAATTTGGGATCTCGATCAAAAACCCTTTTAATCAAATAACCCTATAAATAATCGAGATATTGGTTCTCTTCCATATATCATGTACGCATATTAATTTGTCCAGCTAAAAATATTTCTTTGATCATCTCCTCCTTGCTTAACCCGCCAAGATCATGAGGTTTCTGGACATTGTTTTAGCTGTCACAGCACTTCGTTCTTGTTCTGAGAGTCCAGCCACACAGTGTTGGTAGGGTTCTTGATGAAGAGAAAGAAGAGTGGATCAAGATAGGACTTGTCCCTTTACAGTCTCTGAATTCAGGTACTGTGCCTCCTTCTGGAAGCAGTTCATGCAGCCTTATCCCGGAAAAGGGTGCTCCACCTTGCCATAACGGAATAAATTTTCAGGTCATGCCATGCCTCCCCCTGCGGTTGTCATGGCTACTGGACGGTAAACATATATAGATGAATGAAGCTCGCTCCTCCATGGGAGCCACCAAAATCAGAAATTCTTACAATTCTCTAGCACCAAAATATACTTCTAATTAATTCTAGTAAGACCATAGGTCATGTATATATATAATCCTGTATATAGCACCAAAACATATATAAGTACTGTATTTTTACGCTATTTACTTGTGGTACCCTTCTGAAGTTTTTTACGCTATCTACAAAGATAAATGAGAATAAATGAATAAGATGGAAATCATATGGACATACATATCTTTGGTAGCTGATTTACCATCTTCATCATGTTTCTTAGTTTTGCATTCATGCATGGGGCATGCATGGGCTAGGAAACCCCACTCAAGCGTTTCATCCAACTTCGTGGCACCTGATTATGTGTACGAATTCATATACCTTCGCACAGGCAATTTGGGTTACTTCCAACCTTTACGCTTGCGAATATATTTATTTATTTAACTAGCTTGTCTGTTTCTGCTAAATAAGGTTGATCAAAATTTATTGATCCACCTCTTGTTTTCCTGTTTTTGGTGTTTTTTTTTCCTCCTGTCATGGTTTTTAGGACCGAAATAAAGATCAATATTTTCAATACAAAATATGATTGCATTATCAAGCACTAAACTCAGTTTACATGGCATCTTATCTAACCAGTTGAATTGGTTATTCTTTCTAAACCAAGTATATGAAATGAATTAAGGTTGGAGATAAAACATATATACTAATCATAAGGATTGGGATCTATCTTCCACATCTAACTCATCAGCTGATCCATGCACAAATATGATTACATCATTAAGAGCTGTGATCTTGGTCATAGCCATCCTTAGCAAGGGAAGCCATGGCAGCATCCTCTGCCAGCATGTACGCGGAAAAGGCTAGAGGTGCAGCTGCAATGTCGTCAGCTATATTCTTTTCATTCAAGGTGCATCGCCCTGCCCTTTGTTCTGGGATGTAAGTACAAGGACTGGGGCCGGATGGCAGCACTGGACCTTTCTGCAGAGACTGAAGCACAAGACTGTTTCTCTTCGCCCATTGCCCTCCTCCTAGTAGCCGCATTGCTTCAAGTTCTCGGAAACTCCAAGCTGAGAGAAGCGTGAAATTGAAAAGCACCACCAAGAGGCCTAATTTCCTAGAAGTGAAACCCATCTTCGAAAAGAAATGAATGGATCGTTTATATGAATAGAGAGCGGGGAAGATGTGAAGAATAAGCAGCTTTGGGGTGCTGCAAAAATGGCATACGGAAAAGTATATATATATATATTCATAAATGTAGACGCTGGGTCTTCATAACAAGCATGCACACAAATACACAATTTGGCAATTTGGAAAGGGCCTCTGCTCTTGGCTCGGGACAATGCATAAAAAATCTGATGCATGTGAGTAGAGTCATCAGTCATATTCAAACATTTGATTATTGAGGAGGATGTCACGTAAAGGCTGTGAGCATCACGACCAAACCAACAAACATTCAAGCCCCAATTCACTAAAAAAATCCGTTCCCACCATAAACCTATTCTTTGATCAAACTTAGTTCCCCACAAAGGAAGTAAACAGTACAAGAAAGGAAGTAATCCACTAGTCGTCAGTCAGAAAAGTGGTATACAAACCGTGAAACTTTTTAAATGCGACAGTTTGCATGAGACCAGTTCTAACTTAATTTGGAAAATATTTGTTAGGAAATGATTTTGGTGGCCGTCATGCTGCTACTTTATTCGGTGGGGCAACATCATGCAAAAGCATGATGTTACAGGTTAATTAATAAGCTAAATTATTGAAGTCATGCTTTTAAATATTTCAATATTATCCACTGTATCTTGAAGAAGCAACAATTCACAGAGATAAAGTGGGAAGTAGATATTTTTTATTTAATTGATTTTTATTATTATTATTATTTTTACAAAAATTATAATTATCATTGTATTTAATAACAGTAGATTTTTTAATTTATTTATTTTTGGGGTGGCGGATGCTTACAATTAATGACCTATGAAAATTTTGTCATTGTATGTAATTCAAACCTAGTATCTTTATGACCTTCTCAATTTCTAGTCTATGCCGTGGCAAAACCCTTGTATTCAAGAGCTAAAAAACCCCTTTCAAACAAATGAAACAATGGAAAATCAAAGTTATAACATTGGGTATCCATGCTTATAAATAGCAATTAATATGATCTCCTCCACATATGCATATCATCCCAGATATCATATTGATTCCATCTCCTAGTATCTTAGCTTAAACCCCACCAAGATCATGAGGTCTCTCACAATTCTTTTAGCTGTCACTGCAGTTGTTTTTCTTCTGAGTGTCCAACCACACCATGCTAGTAGGGTTCCTAATGGAGAGAAAAAAGAGTGGAAGAAGAAAAGAATTAATATTGTCTTGCAGTCTCTGCAGGCGGGTCCAGTTTCTCCTTCTGCCCCAAGTCCATGCACCCGAATTCCCGGCAAAGGCCCCCTTGCATGATCAACAAGAACTTTGCAAGCCACGCCCTGCCTCCCCCTCGGCCAAGCCCGCCTGCCACCTCTCCGGTTGTCATGGCTACTGAGCACAAATGAAGCTTCACCATGGCCACTACCAGATTTCAGAAATTCTTACTAGTTATTTGCACCAAGTATAACTATCATATGTCATAAAATCATGGGAATAAACTGAGTTGCAGCTCATGTTTGCTTCTGTAATTTTTTCATCTTTCCGTAATGTTTGTGTATGTTTTGTACACATATATAATGAATAAAAAATAAATAACATGCATCAATTAATTGTGTGCAAGAATGTTGTGTATTATTTTCACTCTTGATGTGGTGTGACCTTGTGGATTCTGAATAATTCATGCTACAAAAATAAAAAGATCAAGTTTAAATTATGAACACATTTTTCCTTAGTTGTGGTGATGATTGATCTTTTGAATATGTAAAACCCAATAGTGTATTTTATCAAACATCACAACATCTATTTTAAATACTTATAATTTGTCGTATAAACCTTTCAAAATTTGTGAACATGCAAGTCCATAGAGATACATACTTCGAATAATTTGGATGAACAACTTTAATAGATATAACAATTAAAACCTTATATTAAATAGTTTTCATTTATTTAATTTCTCTTTAAGGATGATGTTAAATACTTTCACTACTCTCTCTACCGGAGAGAGAGAGGGAGTATATTCAAGAATACCTTTTCTCTATTGTGCATATGTTATTGGGTTAGATTTAGAGAAAACATGAAATAAATCCCTAAAAATAATTACACATGGATCTTTCGTATGTGGATGCATGCATGCATTTAATTAGAAACAAGAAATAATATATATAAATATATAAATCAAATTGGGTTAAATATATATATATATATATATATATATATATATATATATATATATATATATTTAACCCAATTTGATTTCACAAGTGCAAAACTCTCGGCAAGCTCACATGCATGTCCTTCTAGTCTTGTGCTAGAAAATTAGAACTCTTGAAAGACAAAGGGAAAATAGGAAGACTATCTTCCAACAAATGAAAAAAAGTGTTGAAATTATGATGCATATTTTGTAATGATAAATCATATCTTCCAACAAATTGACATAATGATAAATCATGACATTTTTCAAAATTTTGTAACTTTAAAAATTTTATTGATGACTTTATACCTATTATAAGATCATAATTTATTTGTGAATTTACAATTTGATAACTTCATAATTCACTAGTGACTTTATAACTTCTATTTGTAACCTTACAAGTTATTGTGACTTTACAACTTTTGTAACATTACAATTCATTAGTGTCTTTACCTTTCTTTGTGGCATTGCATTAATTCATTGTATATTTACAACTTTTTCTAACTTTACAATTCATTAGAATATGTTAACTTCTAAAGTAAATGTCTATAATTAATAAACTCATTCATATGTTATGAACTCTTCATATTTCCATAAGTTAATTGTTTCTTCTCAATAATCTGAGGTGAGGACATGTAGCATGAGACCTTCGTGGGATCTCTACATCTCTAGTAAGTTTATTCCAAATGAACTTGTCAATTACAATCATATTTAAAACGAATTACAATTTCACCTAAAAAAAAAAGAGAGATAGATTGTTAAGTTCCCTACTTACACATTAATTCTTCCACTAACTAATATTCCTTACAAGTTTTGAAGTCGGATCAAGATAACTGTCATTCCCTAAACTTATAACTGTGTAACCTCTTATAATTGGACCTTTTAGAAAAACCAATTTAGAAAATCTTAATATATGACATACTAAATAGATATATACACTTAAAAAAAAATTATTTCTAAATTGACCGATCGGTATTTTAAAACAATTTATAAGTGACACAATCTTAAATATTCTTTCCTACTATAGAAGCAATGGGTCCTTTATCAAATATCCACTAGTTTTTATATATTATTTATAAAACCCAACAGTTCCGTATATAATCCATTATTAGACATCAACAGTTGATAATATCAAAGCTATACAAAATCAAGTACAAAACTTAGTAACATCCTTAAGTCTAAGGATTTTATGTAATATTAAACAAAATAAATAATAAGAGGTCCAAAAATTGTCTTGTAATGGTACAGTTTTGTGATTATCACATTATAATCACCCATGAAATTTATTAAGAGCCCCTCAACTTTAGTGAATAAGATCCATCACTCTATCATATATAGTAGTACAATTTATGACAACTTTTAATAAGCATGTTATCCATTACAAGCTTATAAGTTGTAAACATATTTTAAGATTATAAAGAAATTAGAAATCATATCTCATTGTTTATAATCTCTATTATCAAGATGATTTTTATACAATATAATTTAAGGATAAATATCATCAATTGTGACATATATAATTTGTAACCATGAAATGCATGAAAAATTTATTGTCTATTGGCTTTAAAGATACGCAATTCATTCATTCAACCCAATAGAGTTGTGGGTCGTCTCGTTTTTTGATACAACTGTGAGGCCTAGACCACCCAGCTTTACAATAAATATAAGTCTCTTGGTTATCCCATTTTTGGGAATATCAAAATTTATCTTAAAGGCATGATTTTTAAAAGCAGATTGTTCTAGGCATTGAATTAGGGCAAACTCACATGAACTGTCGATTGAATTGTCTAAACTGGTGGACCGGTAAGTTTTTTAGGAATCATACTGGTCTTTTTAGTTGAAAACCTATCTTTTTCCTTGGGTATGGGCCCACCTATGCCCACCTTTGTGGCTTGTTCCATCCCATCTTACATGGCTAACATGACTAGATCCCACTAGAAGGGGATGCAAATGGCAACTACTAGACTAGTTGTTTTTTTGTTTATTGTGTCCTCAAATTATTTTTGTTGGAAAGTATCCCAAATTCCTAATATAGATTCCTTTTTGTAAAGATTATTATATAGAATATTTTTAAAATTGACTTCTTATTATAATATTAGATTTTCTTATAGAATAAGAAAAGTTATTAAGAATATCTCTATATATATATTATAGGTCATGAGAAGAAAAGGTTATGAAATGGAGATAAACTCATAAAGACTATATGAGGTGGATAGAGATGCGAGGAAGAATGAAAAACATTCGGAGGAACGAGGAGCCTATGGTTCAAGGTTTTATATAAGAAGTGGGGAAACACGAGATGTTTCGTGAAACCAATAGTGCATGTGTTTACATTTTCTGTAATATTCTCTATAATGTAGTGTAATACTTTTCTCTCATCCATGAATTGGGTGTGGTTGGTCGAACCACATTAAAACCCTGTGTATCTTTGTGTTTTTGAACTAACATTGTTTGCATTAGAGCTTTCGCTGACACAACAAATTGGAATTAGCTAGAGCTCACAATGAAGATTTCTAGAAGAGTAAAAGATAACAAAACACACAAGAGTATGACAAGGAATTTTAATTGAAGGTAAAGTCGATTGTTATTTCATCGAATGTGATACAAAAAGTGTGTCATGGAAAGATGGAAGATTGATTTAATGGAATTTGAGCCAAGACAGAGATTGTTAAAAAGTGTTTCAAATTTTTAATTAGTATAGATTCCTTTTTGTATAGAACATTATATAGAATATTTCCTAAATTAATTTTTTATTGTAATATTGGATTTCCTAATAGAATAAGGAAAATAATATCTCTATAAATATTCTAGGTTATAAGGGGAAAAAGTTATAGATGGAGATGAGCTTGTAAAGATTATACATGATGGATAGGGATGAGAGAAAGAATGGGAGACACTCAGTGGAACGAGAGGGCTCGTAGTTCAAGGTGTAAATACATGCTCTCACTGTATAGGCTACAAAGGGTTTGTGGATGAGGTATTGAATTCTCTGATATGATGGTCAAACCAACTTTTATAGTAAAGGTCATTGAGAATATGGAATGATACTTCATTCGGTAAATATAGAAAAAGTATCACTAATCAGGTGGTGTCATATATACATAAGTCTCATTATTTGTAACATAGTTTCATTTGTTTGTATCTTTATCCTTTGGTCTCATTTACTTGTACCATCATTCAATGGACTACAAAGAATTTGTGGATGAGGTACTAAACACTCTTATGATAGTCAAATAAACTTTTATAGTAAGGATCATCGACAGTACAAAATGATACTTTTTGTTAGATATAAAAAAGGCACCATGAATTAGGCATAGTCATATATACATATATAAGTCTCATTTTTTGTAATATAGTCTTATTTGTTTGCACCCTTATAGTTAAGTCTCATTTACTTGTTCCCTGATTTAGCAGTTTAAATTTCATCATACATATTCAATGGTCCAAATGTGAACTTCGATACGTATTAATGCAATACCTTAGCATTTTTTTAACAATAATTTTCTTTTGCTAAGAAGATGAATTATACTTAATATTTTGCTTTGATGACCTGTCATTGTTCTTAGTAGCTCTTGGGATCTCTTTGGTTTGTTGAATGCCCAACACTTGTTAGTTCGATTTATCAATTTTGGCCTTTTGAGACTTTGATGCGTGCTTCATTAGGCATTTAGGATGGCATGCACATTATCTTAATTAAAAAAATATGTAGACAATATAATAGTTGAGAATAAAAAAGTTAAAAAAATTCTGAAAAAATAATGAAAAATTTAATAATTATAATTAGATGAGTTCAACAAATTAATAAATAAAAAAAATCTGTAACATTTGAAGTTATTTTCAATTAATTTATAATAATTTTAAAAATTGAAAAACTCTTAAAATATCACCATGCCCACCTATTTTTATAGATAATACCAATTTTTTATAATTCGGATAACTAGTGAATTATTATTTTAAAAAAAAAATCAATTTAACGTCCTTACTAGTTACTCATTATGGAGACATTTTTCCTTGATTGATAAGGAAATCTCTGAAAATGTAGAGATTATTTTGTTTTTTTTCCTTCCATTTTAATAGCTTCGAGTTGCAGAGACCTAATTCCAACTCATCTTATGATTTGGTTATGTCAGGCCAATTATTTTCTAGTCGGAACCTAGTTATTATCGAAATGCATATATCTTATTTGTAGCAGCCATGTACTTGCGTATGATACTTTCAACCATGACCTTGAGGGTGAACAATAGGTGTATTTAAAGTATGGAGATGGCTCAGCAAATTAATTTTATCATTCCCAATTAACACTTCCCAATCTTCGGCTACATTCTTTCACATGGAAACTCCTTGAAACCACCTTTTCAGAACAATCTTAACTTCTTGATGCCTAATTAAGAACAATATTGGATTTTACTCCAACAAATATAGAATCAGAAAAAGAGATGAGTACAAAATTGAATGAACTCTTTTAATAGAAAAATTTTCACTGTCACTCAATGTTATGCTCTTAGTCATAAGATTTTCCACAATCTAAACACTCAATTTGAAAATTAATTACAGGCTCAAGGAGGATAGCAGGATAAACAGAAGAAAAGCATTATATGCATTTTTTTAACATTTTCTCAAGAGATTTGAACAGAAGAAAACAAGATCATAAACAAGCTTTGTGGTGGTCTGGAATTGGTGGTATGTACATGCGTATACATCCCCAGATGATGCCCCATTTTTAAATTAAGGACATTGTGTCTTAGGTCTTGATAATGGGAAGGTTGGTACATGTGAGTGGAATCATCTTCAAAAAGGTGATCAATTCTTAATTAGGAGTATATGTTACGAGAAAAAGCAGCTTAACATCTAGAACTCTCTGACCAAACCCCAAAATTTCAAGCCTCAATTCAAGTAAACACGTCTCTATCAAAACTTTATTATTCGTTCAACGTAGGAAGAAATTATAGTATAAGCAAAAACACACTAGTGTACAGACCATGATCCCCTGATGGGCCACTGCAGTACAGCAATCTCAAAACGCAAGCCTCCATTGAACAACTTTGCCATTCAGGTAATTCAAGGGCAGTTTCTCCTTTATGACCATTCAATTTCCAGTCATCTTGTGGCAAAACCTAATAGTCAAGAATCCAAACCCTTCAAACAAATCAAACAATGAAAAATCCAAGTGATACTACTGGATATGCATGCATATAAATGACAAATAACACAATGTCCTCTACATATGCATATCATCGATTCACATATCGTATTGATTTCAACTCCTAGCCTGTTTGCCTCAGCACCAAGATTATCATGAGGTTTCTCAACATTGTTTTTTACTGTCGTGGCACTTGCTTTTCTTCTGAGTGTCCAACCACACAATGCTGCTAGGTTTCTTGAAGGAGAGAAGAAAGAGTACTTGATAGAAAACCACCAGCCGTGTGATAGGTTCCTTAACTTACCTTTTTCTGAAATTCTTCCCTGTGGTGCGTGCTGTGGATACTCAACGGACTGTGCGTGTTCTCCCTTCTCCCAAAAAAACCACCAGCCGGTCTTTTCTCTCTTTTTTTTAAAAAAAAATCTGGATGGTATTCTTTATGGCTGAACGGTGCACTTGATCTCTCAAAAATCTGCTGCTTGTGCTTTGGAGGAAAGATCCCCCAATGGTGCGTGGTGGAGGCTCTTAAAATGCATGGACTCTGGCCCCTCCAATGGTGAATGCATGCTGTAGAGTTTTAGTGGCAGCCTCTCCTCCTTATTCCTCCTTTTTCCTCCCCTTTTTAATTGCGTCCTCTAGATTTTTAAGTGGCAGATCCTCTTGCCAATGGTGGTTCGATCTTCCCCAAGTCGGCTGGGAGCTCTTCTTGGCTCCCACCCTTATCCAAAAACACCAGCCCTATTTTCATTGGCCTTTGGCAACTGTCCCATGCGAGGACTCCTTTCTCCAAATTCTATGTTTTCTCCACTAGAAAAATCCTTTTTAAATTTTAAAAACCAATCCGTGCATGTCACCCAAGGATTCCTACCTTTTTCAAAAACTTCTTCACCCCTATTTTTAACTTTCCGATGATCTTGAATAACGTCCAAATCCGTTGGTAGATTTCCCTAAAAAAAATATCAAATTATTAAATCAAATAAATGAATAAAAAAATTAGAGAATGATAAAATAATAATAATCAATAAATAGCAAGATAATAAATAAATAAATAAATAATAACTAAATAAATAAAAGTGATTGATAATAATAAAAATAAAAATAAAAATAAATAAATATAATAAATGAATAAATAAAAGTGATTGATAATAATAAAACAATAAAAAAAAAGTAAATAAGAAAAATGAGTCATGCAAGCCATGCAACCATACGAGTTATACAAGTCACACTAAGAATGTCTAATGGGCTAAGTGTGTCTAAGTGACTTAAGTGGACCTAAGTGATCTAGGTGGGTCTAAGGCGGTGCCTAATGGGCCAAGTGCACCTAGGTGAGCCTAAAGTAGTGCCTAATGGGTCATGCATACCTAAATTGGCCTCAGTGAATCTAGGTGACGCCTAATGGGCCGAGTGTGCTAAGTGAGCCTAAGTGAACCTAAACGAGCCTAAGGTGTCTAAATGGACTTAAGTGAACCTAGATGGGCCTAAGGTGGTGCCTAATGGGCAGAGTGCGCTAAGTGGGCCTAAGTGACCTAAGTGGGCCCAATGAGTTTTAACCTAAAGTGCACCTAAGTGAAGCCTAATCTAAACTCGAAAGGCAGCTAAGGTCATAATGAGAAGCCAAATAAACCCCCTCAACCGAAGTCTCCAATATATTTAGTTAAAAAAAATATGAATCATAGACGTGAAGTCAATAACATAAAAGATATTCTCATTAGATGTGTGTAAATAGGACGAAAAGAAATCAATGGTTTAAAATAAGTTAATTATTTTGACTTAATGATTAAAATTATTTTTAAATTTAAGTTATTTTATTAGATATACTTAAACCTTGTTTAGGATAACTTATAATTTTTAAAGGATAGTGTTAGCACTATAAAAGTTTCACTAAATATGAAATTGAAAATATTATTTCTATAAAACGTAACATTTTTTTTTATACTAACTTTTTTTTTTTTAAGTCATAAGTTTTTTAAACAAAATTAGTAAAACATACATAAAAGTTTTTATTAATTTAGAGAAAAACTTTTAACTTCTTAAAAGTCGAACCAAATAATATCTTAATTTAATAATAATTTGAGTCATGAAATTATATAAAGTAATTAAATTGATTTATCAAACACTATCTCAATCATCAATCTTCTTTGTCAATCACGGACAAAGAGAAATCAAGGAAAGACATCTTTAAAATTTAAAAGACATCTTTACAGTTTAGTATATGTCAATCACGGACAAAAATTAGTCTTTGTATCGAAGTACATGCTTTTAAGCCATTTAACTTAATCTTTAAATTAAGCTTTGTGACAATCCATTGGAATAAAAAGTATAATTAAAAAGTATAAAATCAATTTCCATACATTTGAAGTCACATCAGTTATGAGAGTTCTCACCACCTTTTTCTTTTCTTTGGAATTGGTCGCTCTAACACACGCCCAAAAAGAGACAAAAAAAAAGGAGAGAGAGAGAGAGAGAGAGATACACAAGAGAGGTAAGGAATAAAGCTTGCCAGCTACCATTGAGATGCACAAAACCCAACTCCAAAAACAAGCCTACGAGCTTTGATCTTGAGCATGGCCACCTTAGTAGCGGAAGCTACAGCAACATCTAGCACAAAATTGGAAAAATGCAGGCGGCGCAAACCCAACACTGCCAGCTACGTTCATTTCATTCAAGGCGCACCTGCCTCGTCTCTGTCCAGGGATGTATGTGCATGGGCTGGTTCTGGGTTCACATCTTTACCTAATAAAAACCCATCCTCAGGATATGTATTAAGATCAAGCAAATCAGTTACCTTACAGTTTTTCCTAGTCCATAAATAAATCCTTCCCTCAGCACCAGTGCTCATTTCGTCATTGGTGCATAAACTAACAATTTAATATTTTGAACTGTATTGATAATTTAACATGCATGTATTAATTAGTAGACCCTAGGTTAAGGTATATACATATACTGAAAAGACATCACCTAACCAACCCAATTAACACGTGTATCGTGTGCCTTCAGGGAAAAAGGGAGAAAAGTTTTATATGCATTTTTCTTGCATTTTCTCAAGAGATTTGAACAGAAGAAAACAAGATTATAAACAAGCTTTGTGGTGATGTGGTAATGGTATGTATATGTTTATACGTACCCAGATATGTTATTTTTTCTATTTAGAAAAAGCTACATATTTTGATTTTTTCTATTTAGTATAAAGTTTAAAATAAGTCATGAAAAAGTAGAAAAACAAACCACCTAAATTCTTAAAACAAATTGCTTTCAACAGAAAGCCAAAAAAACAAACACCACCTAAGGCTTTCTTTAAGAAGTGTTTTCAAAAATAATTCTGAAAAATGGTTTTTCAAAATAGTTTTTAAAAATGGTTGTCTAACATTTTATAAAGTAAAAGTTTATTTTAAAACTAGGAATGTTCTTAATTTTTTTTCTATATTTTTAAATATATTCTAAAAATAAATTTTATTTATACCATTTTATTTTTAATTATTTTTTCATATTCTTATAATTATTTTTTAAAATAATTTTTAAAAATAGTTTGTATTCTTAAAATTGTGTTATGTTTTCTAACTATCAAATTTGTTTCTAGTTTTTTGTTAAAAAAAATAGAAAATTATTTTCAAAAGCAATTATCAAACATACCTAAATTTTCTTGCATCCTAACAAGATTCTTAATTTCTTAACAAAAAAATTAGTCTTTCTATCGAAGTACATGCTTTGAAGCCATTTAACTTAATCTTTAAATTAAATTTGTGACAATCCATTGGAATAAAAAGTATAATTAAAAAGTATAAAATCAATTTGCATGCATTTGAAGTCACATCAGTTATGAGAGTTCTTGACCACCTTTTTCTTTTCTTCGGAATTGGTCGCTCTAACACACGCCCAAAAAGAAAAAATAAAATAAAATAAAATAAAAAAATAAAAATAAAAGAGAGATAGATAGATACACAAGAGAGGTAAGGAATAAAGCTTGCCAGCTACCATTGAGATGCACAAAACCCAACTCCAAAAACAAGCCTACGAGCTTCGATCTTGAGCATGGCCATCCTTAGTAGCGGAAGCTACAGCAACATCTATCACAAAATTGGGAAAATGCAGGCGGCGCAATCCCAATGAAGAACAGAAACCATTTTTGAAAGGTTGAATTTCACCACTGATTTTCTGATTGTTTCTAAAGAATAAATAAACAATACATACTTTCTTTACACAGAAATGGAATATTACACAGAATAGGTAAGTGAGATTTTCTTCCAGCCTTGATTTTCCACATTACAAATATGGAGAGTGGTGAGTGGTTTTCCTTTCTGGCAGATTGCATTATCAGCTGGCTGAGTTGGACTTTCCTTTATCACCCAACACGGCCAGCTACATTCATTTCATTCAAGGCGCACCTGCCCCCGCTCTGTCCAGGGATGTATGTGCATGGGCTGGTTCTGGGTTCACGTCTTTACCTAATAAAAATCCATCCTCAGGATATGTATTAAGATCAAGCAAATCAGTTACCTTACAGTTTTTCCTATTCCATAAATAAATGCTTTCCTCAACACCAGTGCTCATTTCATCATTGGTGCATAAATTAACAATTTAATATTTTGAACTGTATTGATAATTTAACATGCATGTATTAATTAGTAGACCTAGTTTTACGTGTTATGAGTTCACCCTAGGTTAAGGTATGTACATATACTGAAAAGACATCACCTAACCAACCCAATTAACACGTGCATCGTGTGCCTTCAGGGAAAAAGGGAGAAAAGTTTTATATGCATTTTTCTTGCATTTTCTCAAGAGATTTGAACAGAAGAAAACAAGATTATAAACAAGCTTTGTGGTGATGTGGTAATGGTATGTATATGCTTATACGTACCCAGATGATGCCCCAGTTTGAAAGGACATGCCTTGTGTCTCAGGTCTTGACGATAAAGGAAAGGTTGGTGCATGCGAGTGGAATCATCTACAAAGAGTTGATCAATTCTTAATTAGCAATATATGTTACGAGGAAAAGCAGCTTAAAACATTCAGAACTGTGACCAAACCCCAAAATTTCAAGCCTCAATTCAAGCAAAAACACACCTAGTCTTTTAGAAACTTCTCAGCATATGGGTCCTGTCCCTCCTGCCCCGAATTCATGTGAGGAAATCCCCGTTGGAGGCCCTCCTTGCAAAAACCCGCCTGCATCTCCTGCAAAAGCACATGCTACCGCTCCGGCTGTCAAGGCTACCATGCACAAGTGACATTTTTAAAAGCCATCAGCTCCAAGTATATGTAGTTTATTGTGTGTTTTTCATCTGAATAAACTGATTTGCAGGTCATTTTGGCTTTAGTATCTGTATTTTATTTTTTATCTTTAGATGAAGTTTGTGTTCAACGAATAACATGGACGAGTTCTGTGCGTTTCTGTGTATTACTTTGGCTCTTGATGTGTGCTGTAACCATGTGAAGTTTGTCCACTTCATGATACAAAAATAAAAAGAAGAAACTAAATTTGAATCATGAACAAATTTTTGCTTGTTTCTTTTCTGATGATCATTGATCTTTCGAACGTCTAAAACTTAATAGTCCATTAATCAGTGATTTAATTTTTATTGGAAAGTAGAACATATATATAAACATAGAGTGGATTTGCCCCAATGTTGTCAGAACCGGAACGAGTACAGCAGAAGAAAACAAAAGAGAGGCCCCCTCTTGCAACTGGAGGTTTCAATGTACATCACTACTTTTTTATTAATCAAAGCAAACTGCATTTGGCTGCATGTGTGCGTGTGGCTAGACACGGACATTCTTCTCTCCCTCTCTCCCTCTCTCTCCCTTTCTCTCTCTCTCTCTCTCTCTCTCTCTCATAATATATTATATAACTGACGTTTTCTTCCAACCCCACCAAATGTATCCTTTCTGCACCTTCCATGCACCTCCATTATCATATCATTTCCAGTCACACATCTCTCTCTCTCTCTCTCTCTCTCTCTCTCTCCCCCTTCTTCTTCTTCAAAACTTGCCTCACTTACATCTCACTTTTATTTATTCAATTTCATCATCCATTATTTCTGATGAATATCCCCATTCGTGTCGGCAATATTTCTCTCCAATTTCGTCTTCCCTTTTTTTTTTTGTAAATAATTTTTTAATTCTAGTTTTTTATTTTTGGGAAGGCAAAAAGAATTTCTGAAATATACCCATCAGGGCCATCGCCCATGACAAATAAAAGGTGCCCAATTATGGCATATGTCACTCACCAACCATTGTGCACCTGTGCTGATTCATTAAATCAACTTTTCAATCCTGATTTGAATGCTCTGATTGTCCACTTGTCTCCCCCTCTCATTGGCCCCTCCTACCATTCCGGTCCCCACTTCTTTAACTTTTTTGGTTTGGATTTCACATTTCTCGACCTTATGTTTTTTATTATGGCATTTTTCAAACCAACCCAATTAACACGTGCATCGTGTGCCTTCAGGGAAAAAGGGAGAAAGGTTTTATATGCATTTTTCTTGCATTTTCTCAAGAGATTTGAACAGAAGAAAACAAGATTATAAACAAGCTTTGTGGTGATGTGGAAATGGTATGTATATGCTTATACGTACCCAGATGCTGCCCCAGTTTGAAAGGACATGCCTTGTGTCTCAGGTCTTGACGATAAAGGAAAGGTTGGTGCATGTGAGTGGAATCATCTACAAAGAGTTGATCAATTCTTAATTAGGAATATATGTTACGAGGAAAAGCAGCTTAAAACATTCAGAACTGTGACCAAACCCCAAAATTTCAAGCCTCAATTCAAGCAAAAACACACCTAGTCTTTTAGAAACTTCTCAGCATATGGGTCCTGTCCCTCCTGCCCCGAATTCATGTGAGGAAATCCCCGTTGGAGGCCCTCCTTGCAAAAACCCGCCTGCATCTCCTGCAAAAGCACATGCTACCGCTCCGGCTGTCAAGGCTACCATGCACAAGTGACATTTTTAAAAGCCATCAGCTCCAAGTATATGTAGTTTATTGTCGTGTTTTTCATCTGAATAAACTGATTTGCAGGTCATTTTGGCTCTTGATGTGTGCTGTAACCATGTGAAGTTTGTCCACTTCATGATACAAAAATGAAAAGAAGAAACTAAATTTGAATCATGAACAAATTTTTGCTTGTTTCTTTTCTGATGATCATTGATCTTTCGAACGTCTAAAACTTAATAGTCCATTAATCAGTGATTTAATTTTTATTGGAAAGTAGAACATATATATAAACATAGAGTGGATTTGCCCCAATGTTGTCAGAACCGGAACGAGTACAGCAGAAGAAAACAAAAGAGAGGCCCTCTTGCAACTGGAGGTTTCAATGTACATCACTACTTTTTTATTAATCAAAGCAAACTGCATTTGGCTGCATGTGTGCGTGTGGCTAGACACGGACATTCTTCTCTCCCTCTCTCCCTCTCTCTCCCTTTTTCTCTCTCTCTCTCTCTCATAATATATTATATAACTGACGTTTTCTTCCAACCCCACCAAATGTATCCTTTCTGCACCTTCCGTGCACCTCCATTATCATATCATTTCCAGTCACACATCTCTCTCTCTCTCTCTCTCCCCCTTCTTCTTCTTCAAAACTTGCCTCACTTACATCTCACTTTTATTTATTCAATTTCATCATCCATTATTTCTGATGAATATCCCCATTCGTGTCGGCAATATTTCTCTCCAATTTCGTCTTCCCTTTTTTTTTTTTTTATAAATAATTTTTTATTTCTAGTTTTTTATTTTTGGGAAGGCAAAAAGAATTTCTGAAATATACCCATCAGGGCCATCGCCCATGACAAATAAAAGGTGCCCAATTATGGCATATGTCACTCACCAACCATTGTGCACTTGTGCTGATTCATTAAATCAACTTTTCAATCCTGATTTGAATGCTCTGATTGTCCACTTGTCTCCCCCTCTCATTGGTCCCCACTTCTTTAACTTTTTTGGTTTGGATTTCACATTTCTCGACCTTATGTTTTTTATTTTTGAATTAATTGTTTCACCCCCTACCCACTATTTATCCTTTTGGTGTTTTTATTCAAAGAGGAAGGTGGTGTTTATTTTTTTATTTAATTTTAAATAAAATATTAATATTTAATAGTATTAAATATTAAATTGTTTGTTTTTATAATATTTTATTTCTATTAAATATTAAAAAGTAAAAAAAAATTTAATATATTATTTTTTCTATTAAAAAAAAACAACATATTTTGATTTTTTTTTAATAAAAAATTTATAATAAGTCATGAAAAAGTAAAAAAACAAACTACATAAATTTTAAAAATAAATCATTTTCAGTGAAAAGTAAAAAAACCAAACACCACTTAACCAATTTTTTATATAAATATCTTTAACTATGTCAAACACTTATATACATACTTAAAAAAAAAGAAAAGTTATTTTTATAAAAAAGGCATTTTTATCAAAATCATACCAAAACCCTTTTAATTAAATAACCATTTATTTTTTATATATTACTTATTAACAAATTAACCTAACAAACCAAAATCTATGGAACTTAAATAAAAATATCAAATATACAACACCTTGAAAACACTTAGCATGAAAAGTTTCACCACATTTGGATTATGTTTAGTTTCTAAAAAAAATATTAACAAGAGGAATAAAATATTTAAACAAAAAAATATATGATTAAAAATATTTTAAAACGTACGTATGTGCATATTATTTATTTATTATATAAAAAAATAAATCAATTTTTTTTCTTTTCTTCTATTTTTTTCCCTCTAACATTTTTTTTTTATTTTTTATTTTATTTTTTAAGTTTTGATGATATTATTTCTTCACCATATAATACAAATCCATTAAGAAGATATGGAGAATGTCTTTTTCCGATAAAATACAAAAATTCTAAATGAGTAAAAGAAAATTTTTCCTTTTTCAGCGGCAAAAGTCAAAAAGTTTCCATTATTTCAATTTTTGAGTGGGAATCTACGTGGTACAATAAGTCAAAATATTCTTCTATAATTTTCACTTAGTTTCTCAGTATAGAAAAAGAAAACTAGCCAAACCATATCTCATACATCAACTAATTAAAATTAAAATTAAAATTTATTTATTTATTTTTAATATTTTATGCTATTTTTTATAATATTTTTTTTTCCAAAAAAAAAAAAAATTGAAAACTGAAGTGTCAGTAGAACCAAAAGAAACAGAAAGAAAAAGGTAAAATAAATAAAATAAAATAAAAATGAAAAAAAAAGAGAGAAAGGTGTTAATAAAAGGGAAAAGGAGTGTATCAAGAGTGTCCAATCCCTATCGGAGGATCTCACCAGGATCCACGCCTTTGTATAAGTCTCCATCCAATCGACCTTTTTATACTTTTATTTTATTTATTATTTATTTATTTATTTATCCCATCAAGCTATCGCTCTCAAATCTCACAGCCCCCCGCTATCAATGTAAAAATCGAAACCCTTCAAACAAATCAAACAATGAAAAATCCAAGTGATACCATTCGATATGCATGCATATAAATAACGAACAACACCATCTCCTCTACATATGCCTATTTGCCTCACCAACAAGACTATCATGAGGTTTCTCAACTTTGTTTTTACTGTCATAGCACTTGCATTTCTTCTGAGCGTCCAATCACACAATGCTACTAGGGTTCTTGAAGGAGAGAACCGTGAGTACTTGATAGAGAAAAGACGTGGTCTTTCAGAAAGTCCTCAGCAGATGGGTCCGGTCACTCCTTCTACCCCAAATCCATGTGAGAAAGCCCCCGTTGGAGGCCCTCCTTGCAAACACCCGCCTGCATCTCCTGCAAGAGCACATGCCACCGCTCCGGCTGTCAAGGCTACCATGCACAAGTGAAATTTTTACAGGCCATCAGCTCCAAGTATACGTAGTTTATTGTCGTGTTTGTCATCTGAATAAACTGATTTGCAGGTCATTTTAGCTTTAGTATCTGTATTCTGTTTTTTCATCTTTTGATGAGGTTTATGTTAAACGAATAACATGGACAAGTTCTATGCGTTTCTGTGTATTACTTTGGCTCTTGAAGTTTGTAATTGAATCATGAACAAATTTTTGCTTGTTTCTTTTCTGATGGCCATTGATCTTTTAAACGTCTAAAACTTGATAGTCCATTAATCAGTGATTCACTTTTATTGGAAAGTAGAATATATATATCAACATAGGGTGGATTTGTCCTGATAAGACAAGCATTTCGGACACTAGGAATAGTAGGTTTTTCAATCAAAATCCTTACCATCCTACTGCTAAGACATTTTGAAGACGACTAGTATTAGGTTTTTTTCAATAGTAGGTTTTTTAATAATAGGTATGACCTTTGATGCATCATTTTGACTTATAATTGTTTGATCTAACTTCTATTTAATTTAGTATTCTATTACTTCATAAAATATCTCTTTAATTTATAGTACATCAAGGAGAATTAATTTGTACCCGTCCTTATTTTGAAAATAATTCCGAAAATCTCTATTTAGTGGCTGGTTTTATCTCAATGAATTGGATAGTGATAGCCACGTGCAGCAAGAGAATAAGTCAAATTTGGTTGTACAAAATTAAAGCTTTTAACAAAAACTTGTTTTCTATTTTATTTTATTTTATTTATTTTTTATAAAGACAATTTGTGAATGTGAAATCATTTTTTAAAAAGACAACTTTCAAAAATATTATATTTTCGTAATATATATATATATATATATATATATATATATATATATATATATATTAAATTATATTATTATTTTAAAAAAAATCCTAGATATCTTGGATAGAGGATATATATGAAGAGTTGTAGATACCAAAATTTGTTCCAATTTTATCTTTACATTAATTTTTAACCCAATTTTATTCTTAGTTTTTAAATTTCGATTATATCTTATATTTTTTGCCAACTCATCATCTAATTATTAGTTTTTATTATTTTGTATATTATTTTATTTTATTATTAATATTATTATTTTATTTCTATTTCTTTTCTTCATTTTCTTTCTTTTTTTCTCTCCTCTCTCCTTTCTCTTCCTATTATTCCCCAACCACTCCACCTACTCCCCATTCTCTCTCCTCCCATCTCCCCTCTAGAGTTTTTTTTTCCTCCCCAGCTACCACACAAGGTAGTGGCTGGCCCCCAATTTTTTTCACTGCCACATGCACCCCTCATTTCCTTCCTTCCATTTCTTTTTTTCCTTTTTCATTTTTTCATTTTATTTTTTTTATTTCCAAAAAAAAAAACCCATCATCCCTCCCCCGCCGGTTAGCCACTGCCAACCGACAACTCCCTCCTTTCCTCTCCCATTCTTTCATTTCATCAACTTTCTCTCACTTTTTCATCCTTCTAAAATTTGAAATTAAGTTTTTTTCTCTTTGATTTTAATAGTGATTATTATTGAAATTGGGTTTGTGTGTTTGTTGAAATTGTGTGATTTTATCTCATGGCTCTGAGGGTGGAAAAGCTGATGCGTGTTAGTAATGTTCAATGACTTAAATCTGCTGGGAGTATGCCGTCTAAAAGCCCCAAACATTCAAGGCCCAATTCAAGTAAACGTGTTCCTACCACAATATAATTTATCTTTGTTCAAAATCAATACCTCTAAAATGATGAAGTAAATGGTACGTATCATATATGACAAAAGTCTTCATAGACCATACCTACCTAGATTGGTCTCTCTACTCTTATTTAAGTGCTTTACAACCGTGAGAAAATTTTGAATTAATACTTAACTTTGCTATAGATTAGTGCTAACAATTTGGAAATGATTAATTTTTATGAGATATGATTTAGCAATCCCTTAAGCAATTAATATGGCACATAAATTGTACAAGTGATTAGAGGCATGGCTTCATATCATTTAATGATTGCAGATTCCCTAAATCCAGGGCAGAAAATGGAGTTTGAATAAAGAGAGAGAAGTGAGGGAGTGTTATTTTTTTATGATTAGGAGGAAAGATGAGTGAGTGAAGACTGAAGAGGGCAAAGACAAGACAGCTTAGCATGCAACCCTGGAAATAGAAGGATCCTTGTCTCTTAGACATCATGATTATCACACCCCCTACTCCTTTCTCCTTTCTCCTTTCTCCTTTCTCATTTCTCATGCCTTCCTTTCATTATCATCATCATTACCTTCATCATCATCATCATCACTTCTCTCTCTCATGCTTTATTTTCTTCTTCTTTTTCTCTCCATCTCAACCTGGGATCCCCTGTGTGATGCTGCCAAAGATAGAGACAGCCGACCATAAATATATGTTTTTTTTCCCCTCCTGATGATGATCATTATCATCACCCATCATGCTGTTCTTCAAAATTTCTAATGAAGTTTAGGAAAAAGGGTTGCTTTTCATGCTTCATGTTTATCTGATTTTTAATCATTCATTTTGAGATGTGTACATTATGTTTCATCATTCCATCTGTTATTTCCTTTATTTATTTTTATTTTTTTTGATATTTCTGAAAGGTATAGCTTTGAATGTGATTTTCACATCCATCCATTGAATTTATGCATGGCATTTTAAAAACTAAATTAATAAAAATATTTGAATAATACAAGTTCTTGCACATAAATTGATTCTTCAGTGTCCAATACAGGTTAATTACAAATCAATAATGTAAATAAGCTTTACGAATATTGCTTAATTTGGTGAAAAAAATGTGATTATATAGTAGAACCTGGTATCCAAAATGATAATTATCTAACTTTCTCGTGAAAATCATAACTAAGGATATTTAATCAAGTCAAATTACATACTTTACTATTAACTAAAGTTAATGGGCATGGATTAATTTCTCATATCTATTTTCGAAAAAGCTTGGAGAGAGTATCATATATTTTTTTTGTAATTGATTTAAGATGCACACATATGTGGAACAATAGGTGTATTTCAAGTATGGAGATGGCTCAGCAAATTAATTTTATCATTCCCAATTAACACTTCCCAATCTTCGGCTACATTCTTTCACATGGAAACTCCTTGAAACCACCTTTTCAGAACAATCTTAACTTCTTGATGCCTAATTAAGAACAATATTGGATTTTACTCCAACAAATATAGAATCAGAAAAAGAGATGAGGACAAAATTGAATGAACTCTTTTAATAGAAAAATTTTCACAGTCACTCAATGTTATGCTCTTAGTCATAAGATTTTCCACAATCTAAAAACTCAATTTGAAAATTAATTACAGGCTCAAGGAGGATAGCAGGATAAACAGAAGAAAAGCATTGTATGCATTTTTTTAACATTTTCTCAAGAGATTTGAACAGAAGAAAACAAGATCATAAACAAGCTTCGTGGTGGTATGTACATGTGTATACATCCACAGATGATGCCCCATTTTTAAATTAAGGACATTGTGTCTTAGGTCTTGATAATGGAAAGGTTGGTACATGTGAGTGGAATCATCTTCAAAAAAGCTGATCAATTCTTAATTAGGAGTATATGTTACGAGAAAAAGCAGCTTAACATCTAGAACTCTCTGACCAAACCCCAAAATTTCAAGCCTCAATTCAAGTAAACACGTCTCTATCAAAACTTTATTATTCGTTCAACGTAGGAAGAAATTATAGTATAAGCAAAAACACACTAGTGTACAGACCATGATCCCCTGATGGGCCACTGCAGTACAGCAATCTCAAAACGCAAGCCTCCATTGAACAACTGCCGTCCCTTGGTGTGAATGTAAAATGAAATGAGAAATTAAACTTTTCAATTCAGGTAATTCAAGGGCAGTTTCTCCTTTATGACCATTCAATTTCCAGTCATCTTGTGGCAAAACCTATTAGTCAAGAGTCCAAACCCTTCAAACAAATCAAACAATGAAAAATCCAAGTGATACTGCTGGATATGCATGCATAGAAATGACAAATAACACGATGTCCTCTACATATGCATATCATCGATTCACATATATCAAATATATCAAATTATTAAATCAAATAAATGAATAAAAAATTTAGAGAATGATAAAATAATAATAATCATAGCAAGATAATAAATAAATAAATAAAATAAATGAATAAATAAAAGTGATTGATAATAATAAAAATAAATAAATAAATAAATAAGTAAATAAGAAAAATGAGTCACGCAAGCCATGCAACCATGCGAGTCATATAAGTCACGCTAAGAATGTCTAATGGGCCAAGTGTGCCTTAGTGACCTAAGTGATTTAGGTGTGCCTAAGGCAGTGCCTAATAGGCCAAGTATACTTAGGTGGGCCTAAAGTGGTGCCTAATGGGCCAAGCATACCTAAATGGGCCTAAGTGAATCTAGGCGGCGCCTAATGGGTTGAGTGCGCTAAGTGAGCCTAAGTGCTAGACGAGTCTAAGGTGTCTAAATGGGTTTAAGTGAACCCAGATGGGCCTAACGTGGTACCTAATGGGCCGAGTGTGCTAAGTGGGTCTAAGTGACCTAGGTGGGCCCAATGAGTGTTAACCTAAAATGCACCTAAGTGAAGCCTAATCTAAACTCGAAAGGCAGCTAAGGTCATAATGAGGAGCCAGATAAACCCCTTCAACCAAAGTCTCAAAGGTGGCTCAGAAAAGATAAGTTACATGAGTAGTAATGGGTCATCAGGGAATTGCTATAAAGTACAAAACGAAAACCTAATAGGACATGTGCTAGGAGGGCAAAATGGAAGGTCTACACTTAAATTTCATGTGTCCACTTTAGTGAGTTTCTTGAAATGGTTATGCCATTTATAAATTCCTTTATAAAAAAATCTATGAAATTAAAATCTTGTTAGGATCGTAGAGTTATCTCATAAAAAAACCAATTGACTATACTTATTTCGAGGCTTATGGTGGTGTGTAACCATCTCTAGCATTAAACACTCATCCCAAGGTCATTTTTTTAATGGAGCAACATTGTTGCATACCTAATAATCCCTCCTCCAACATGAGGCTTTTGCAACTCCAACCTTAAAGTGTGTCTGCAATTTTAAGAAAATTTTATGGCAAGATATATATCACTTTCCAATTGCTTCAATTAATAATTAATAATTATGTGCAGGTTCGGGTTTTGGCAAATTGCTTGCATCTTGAACCCATACCTACCCTAATATTTTTGAATTGATATTTTTCCAATCCAAGTCAAATCTTAACTTATTCAAAGTTTGTCCATGGGCACAGATTAAACCGACTCAAGTTGCAATCCTATTCACATATGCATAAAATTGTCCTAATATTGTTTGATTTACAAAATATTTGATAAAACTTAATATGTTTTATTTATGACTTAAGCTGATTTTAAGTTAAATTATTTTTTAAATTGTGAATTTCAAATTTATTATGTAATTTACATTTTAAGTATTAAGGTTATTCAATAAAGTTAACATTTTACTAAATCATCAAATTGACACATTATTCTTACTAATTTCAATTGATATTTACCCTTGTTAATTTAAATTAATATTTACTTTCATTAATATTAAATAATAAATTTATTTGCTAAACATTCATATTAAATGTCTTATAGACTCAAAATAACTATAATATATTTAGTTAAAAAAATTATATGAATCATAGATCTAGAGTCATTAACATAAAACATATTCTCATTAGATGTATGTAAATAGGACGAAAAGAAATCAATGATTTGAAGTAAGTTAATTATTTTGACTCAATAATTAAAATTATTTTTAAATTTAAGTTATAACATTAAGTTATTTTATTATATATACTTCAGCCTTGTTTGGGATAACTTACTATGTTTGACTTTCATTAAAAGCTAAAATAGAAATCAAAATCATCATTTTTAAACGATAGTGTTAGCATTATAAAAGTTTCACTAAATATGAAATTGAAAATATTGTTTCTATAAAAAGTAACATTTTTTTTATATTTTCATATTAACTTTTTTTCAAGTCATAAGTTTTTTAAACAAAATTTGTAAAACATACATAAAAGTTTTTATTGATTTTAGATAAAAGATTTTAACTTCTTAAAAGTCGAACCAAATAATATCTTAATCTAATAATGACTTAAGTCATGAAATTATATGAAGTAGTTAAATTGATTTATCAAACACTATCTTAGTCATCCGTCTTTGTCAATCATGGACAAAGAGAAATGAAGGCAAGACATCTTCAAAATTTAATCAGTCGTGAATTTTTCATTTTGTCTAGAAACATATCACTTACAACAATTTTTAGGGTAGATTTGCAGGATAGGATCACAAAAATTAGGTAGAGTTTTGGGGAAGAAATACAACATATCATAGGGCATCTTTAGAGAATTTAGGAATAATTACCCCTTTTTTATTCCTTAAAAACTTTAAACAATAAACTTGGTTATTATAATAATTAAATATTTAATTCAAAATTTGAAATATATTTTCAATATTATTTTCATGTTTATTGATTTTGTTTTCACATTAATTGTATATAGGATTCAAGTAGCTCTTTGGTTATCTTTTGCATTAATAAAGGGTAGAATACATGGTTTAAGAATAATTTGGGATTTCATAAGTCATTTTGACAATCCATTTCAAATTTTGAAAATGAAACTTCAAAAGAGTTTGACATCTTTAAAAGTGATGTCAGATAAATTAAAGTGTATGGTATCACTTTTACTTAAAATGTTTTTTTATGAAAGCGTTTTTTCTAAAATTTTTAGGCTAAAAATGTTTTATATAATCACTATCAAATGCACTTTTATCGATCTTGCATGAGCTAATATACATCTTTTTCTTCAGAAAAAGAACAAAATTCATTTATCTTAATAATGCAATTAAAAGATTATTATTAAAAAAAAAAAGTCTATGAAACACCATATTCTTCTTGGGGAAAGAGTTTTTTCTATGACTTGATTTCCAAATCAATAATAACGTTGCAAAGATTTTCATCCACAATGAGGCTTGAATGGGGCTAACATATATCATATATGCAAATAAATTCAAACTTAATTATAACACTTGTAAAACATAGGTTTATCTAAGATTTAATTTATATGTCATAAGCGGGTAGGGTTGTTAAGAAAATCATACTTTGAAGTTAGGTATGACCTTTGATGCATCATTTTGACTTTAATCTCTTGACTTACAATTTGTTTGATGTAACTTCTATTTAATTTAGTATTTTATTACTTTATAAAATTGATTCGTGCCCAATTGGTGTCTCAGCTGATTCGTGTCCAGCTGGTGCTCCTTGATTGAGGGAGTAATCAACAAAATTTATACCTATAACACCATACACTAGGGTAGCAAATAAAAAGCTACTATAGTATAGTGGCTCTAGGATCGTCCACTAGGAAAGGTTGACAAGATATCAATGATACCAATTCCAAGTGAATTGGTCTTGTTTCATTTCATGGTTAGCTTAAGGGGTAAAAACACAAACTTTGGTTGGTGAAGGTTTAGACTTAAACTAACTAACATAACAGAAGTTTGGAATAACTTAGGAAGAAAAACATTCCTTGAAGAATTAGGTTCACTGGGGTGGTTCCTCATGCAAAAGACATAGCTCCGGTCAGATGGTTCATATCCTCGCGTTAGAGATTCAACATATAGTCAATTCTCTAACCGGTGATGTACAGATTCATCCTTCAATTAGATTTCACTTTAATTCTCTCACTGATGCAACTTGCAATGGTTTAAGCCTCTCACTAAGCCTTAACCATTCAAGGTGATCCTTAACCTTGGATTACCCGTCAAAAGCTCGCAAGAGATAACTAATGGATGTCTCCTAGGAGTCCAAAAGCTTATCAAGTGTTGGCTATTCTAGAAAATCCTACCCTGAAGTCACCTACCAGAGGCTCGCAAGGGGTAAACTAATGCATTTCCATGGTTGGAAATCACTTGCCTTACCAAGTGTTGGCCCAGGTGACACCAAGGTGTTTTAAGTTAACTAAAAACATTGAAATCACAAAAGGATTTCACTTCCTCTTCATTACTAGCTAAAACCACAGAGCTTTGCATTCTTGCACTTGGAACCTTCCCCGGCAACCTTAGCTCCAAGGAATTAGAGGTTTAGTTACTCATTCTCTGGGGAAAACTCCTCAGAGAGTTCATAACTTAGTAATAAGTAAAAAATACAAAGTGAGAAGGTAAGGCAGTAGAAGGAAATGAACTTTACTTGCTTACCAAACTTTTACAGAAGGAACTCCTCCCTGAGAACAGGCTCCCGAGAGGTATATATATGAACATAATATAAAACTAATTGTTACAAAGATATTTAGTCTTTTTACTAACTTAAAAGCTAAGGAATCTTGTAATTGGAGGTTTACAAGGAGTATTTTGGGATTTAGACAACAAAAATCTAATGGAAAATATCTCCCAACGTCGGTAGCAAATATCGGGAGCTTCAGGAACCATTTCGCAGGAGAAAAATGGTGTCTGCGAAATTTCGCAGACACCCAAGAGGGCTGTGAAATATTTTAGCAACACCAAGCTATCTTCACCAGGCTGCAAAGTTGGCTTCCACCTCGAGGTTCCAAGCTTCCTTCTCGTGGCATAAATCGGGCATCGTCAGAAGGAGAAACATCACACTGTTAAAAAATGCTGCGAAATCACTTCGCAACAAAAGGGTGATTTCGCAGCACTTTGCAAAATGCTTCCTTCAGCTCGGAGTGCTTGGCTTGTAATGGCTGCAACTTCTTCGTTTCAACTCTGAATTGCACACTGTTTGAAGCATTGGATTGTTGACTTCCTGAGCTTTGAAATGGTATATAGTATGCATCATTTGGACTTCAGGAAGTGCTCCAAAAGTGGCTGCTACGACTGTCATCAAGAATATGCTTAATGGCAGATTCTCTTTGCTTTTTCTCCTTGCAATCCGGATTTCCTCTTGGCAAATGACTTCCAAGCTTTGCCCAAGATTCCGCATAGCTCTCCTCAGTCTTGACTTGCTTTGGTGATCAAAATACTAACAAAAACACCAAAACTTACACAAAATGATTAAAATTGCTTTAAAGGATCCTTAACATGCCAATTGAGTTAAAAGACCTAAACTACTACTCAAAAGTGCTTAAAATGATTAATTATAGGCTATCAAATAGCACTTTTTGAGTAGTAATAAAAAATGTCTCTTTAATTTATAGTACATCAAGGAGAATTAATTTGTACTCGGCCTTATTTTGAAAATAATTCCCAAAATCTCTATACCCTGGCTGGTTTTATCTCAACGAATTGGAAAGTGATAGCCAGATGCAGGAAGAGAATAAGTCAAATTTGGTTGCACAAAATTAAAGCTTTGATATATGTTTATTCCTAATAGAAAATTTTACATTCATGTCAAAATAAAAATTTATAAGACTAAGGCTTTCTTTAAGAAGTGTTTTAAAAAATAATTCTGAAAAATGGTTTTCCAAAATAGTTTACATTTATGTCAACTACAAAAAAAAAGAGAGAGAGATAAGGAATAAAGCTTGCCAGCTACCATTGAGATGCACAAAACCCAACTCCAAAAACAAGCCTACGAGCTTCGATCTTGAGCATGACCATCCTTAGTAGCGGAAGCTACAGCAACATCTATCACAAAATTGGGAAAATGCAGGCGGCACAAACCCAACACGGCCAGCTACGTTCATTTCATTCAAGGCGCACCTGCCTCCTCTCTGTCCAGGGATGTATGTGCATGGGCTGGTTCTGGGTTAACTGTCTTTACCCAATAAAAACCCATCCTCAGGATATGTATTAAGATCAAGCAAATCAGTTACCTTACAGTTTTTCCTATTCCATAAATAAATCCTTTCCTCAACACCAGTGCCCATTTCATCATTGGGGCATAAATTAACAATTTAATATTTTGAACTGTATTGATAATTTAACATGCATGTATTAATTAGTAGACCTCGTTTTACGTGTTATGAGTTCACCCTAGGTTAAGGTATATACATATACTGAAAAAACATCACCTAACCAACCCAATTAACACTTGTATCGTGTGCCTTCAGGGAACAAGGGAGAAAAGTTTTATATGCATTTTTCTTGCATTTTCTCAAGAGATTTGAACAGAAGAAAACATGATTATAAACAAGCTTTGTGGTGATGTGGAAATGGTATGTATATGCTTATACGCACCCAGATGATGCCCCAGTTTGAAAGGACATGCCTTGTGTCTCAGGTCTTGACGATAAAGGAAAGGTTGGTGCATGTGAGTGGAATCATCTACAAAGAGTTGATCAATTCTTAATTAGGAATATATGTTAGGAGAAAAAGCAGCTTAAAACATCCAGAACTGTGACCAAGCCCCAAAATTTCAAGCCTTCATTCAAGCAAAAACAGATCTAGTCTATTAGAAACTCCTCAGCATATGGGTCCTGTCCCTCCTGCCCCGAATTCATGTGAGAAAATCCCCGTTGGAAGCCCGCCTTGCAAAAACCCGCCTCCATCTCCTGCAAAAGCACATGCCACCGCTCCGGCTGTCAAGGTTACCATGCACAAGTGACATTTTTAAAAGCCATCAGCTCCAAGTATACGTAGTTTATTGTCGTGTTTGTCATCTGAAAAAACTGATTTGCAGGTCATTTTGGCTTTAGTATCTGTATTTTATTTTTTATCTTTTGATGAAGTTTGTGTTCAACGAATACTGTGCGTTTCAGTGTATTACTTTGGCTCTTGATGTGTGCTGTAACCATGTGAAGTTTGTACACTTCATGATACAAAAATAAAAAGAAAGTAAATTTGAATCATGAACAAATTTTTGCTTGTTTCTTTTCTGATGATCATTGATCTTTTGAACGTCTAAAACTTAATAGTCCATTAATCAGTGATTTAACTTTTATTGGAAAGTAGAACATATATATAAACATAGAGTGGATTTGCCCTGATAAGACAGGCATTTTGGACACTAGGAATAGTAGATTTTTCAATCAAAATCCTGACCATCTCACTGCTAAGACATTTTGAAGACGACTAATATTAGGTTTTTCAATAAAATTTTATAGCATGCATGTCCCTTTTTTTTCTTTTGGGTTGAACAAACTTGTTATTTGTCTTTGCATATAGGTTTATCCCCTTTTTTCATCTATATTTATGGATCTCTTGGGAGAAGACATAGAAGCAATTTGGCTCTTGAGAGGCCCAAGCTAACCCAAATCTTTCGATGGGGTAAGGATGATAGCTTTTAATATCCCTTTTTTATGGTGTTGGCTTCTGCACAGATTGGGCCCAGAGAGTTCACCGATTACACAGATTGCGCCACCTTGATCGAGGAATGCAAAGCCAATGTAAACTGATGGACTTCAGTTTCATGTCTCCACTTCAGTGAGTTTCTTGAAATGGTTATGCCATTTATAAATTCCTTTATAAAAAAATCTATGAAATTAAAACCTTGTTAGGATCCTAGAGTTATCTCATCAAAAAACCAATTGACTATACTTATTTTGAGGCTTATAGTGGTGTATTACCATCTCCAGCATTAAACACTCATCCCAAGGTCATTTTTTTCTTGGAGAAACATTGTTGCATACCTAATAATCCCTCCTCCAAGATGAGGCTTTTGCAACTCCAACCTTAAAACATAGCTCCAATACCACTTGTTAGAATAAAAAACTTAACCGTATCATCTTAAAACCAATTAACTATCAGTGAGATAAAGTTAATTCTCTTTATGTGGCTTGGTGTCATTCATTCATATTCATCCTAAAGACTTATAGTAGTGTCTAACAATCTCCGATCTTTCATACTCATCCCAAAATCAGAAGCATTGTTGCATACCTAATAAATATGTTTTTTCCCTTTTCATCATTTTTGTTTCTCACGGTGTTATGATATTTTTATGTGTTGACAAATTTATTCCTTTTTATTTTGGCTTAGAAATCTTTTTAGATAATAACTTATTTTCTATTGAAGAGTCAAGGTTGTTGTGTGTTCAACCAGGTAGTCACAAATAAGTCTGAAATATTTTGTTGAAGGCAAATTAATTTTTTTGGAAGTTTTAAAATTGAGTTGAAATGTCTTTATTAATTTTTGACAACTTTGAGATTTTATTTTTAATTAATTTTTAGAAAGTTGATTTTTTGTTAAGAAATTCTTTTCTTAATACATTTTTGAGAAGTTGATATTTTATTTTTTAATTAATTTTAAGAAAGTTGATTATTTTATTTAAAATAAAATAAAATTCTTTTGTTAATTAATTTTGGAAAGTTGATATTTTACTTTTTAAGAAAATTTCGTTTCTAACTCTCTAGGGTCTTAGGCCTATATATACTCTACCTAAATATGTTTTTGGGTTGGACACTTAGTTGCAAATAAAGGAAAATAAAAAAGGTTTGAAAGAGAAGAAGAGGAAGGGGAGGATGAAGAAATGGGTCTTGGGTAATGAAGTAATGTGTTTACCAATGTGTGTTAGGGTATTTATAAAATGGGTAATGAATATAGTAGTATTTATATCATGGGCAATGAATATAATGAAATAAATTGAAATGTAAATATAAATTATAACAATTTAATTTAATTATATTTTAAAAAATTACTAACTTATTTAATAGATGTATAAATTAAATTTTATTAAATAACATATTACTAAAAAAATTAATAATTACTTGCATCAATATTAACAATTGAAAATTTTTATAATTAATTAAATTTAATATGAAGATATGAAATAAAAGAACTTTTAATATGAAAAAATAATAAACATATTTTTATGTTTATTTAAATAACATTAAATATAATTAAACTAAAAACTTTATAAAAAGTATATTTACTTATATACATTTTATTGGTTGTCCAATACTGAATTAGAGATGCTGAGGCCACTGTGTCTCAAGACCTCCCAAGTTAATGACGGAGACTATGACTTTGAATCATGAGCATATACATATTTTGAGAACCCATCACTTATACAACCCAATTAGCACTTTCATCATGTGCCTTTGGGGAAAAAAGGAGAAAAGTTTTATATGCATTTTTCTTGCATTTTCTAGAGATTTGAACAGAAGAAAACAAGATCAAGCTCTGTGGTGGTGTGGAAATGGTATGCACATGCGTATACACCCCGGATGATGCCCCATTTTGAAAGGACACGCACCGTGTCTTAGGTCTTGACGATAGTGGAAAGGTCGGTGCATGTGAATGGAATCATCTGCAAAGAGTTGATCAATTCTTAATTAGCAGTTTATGTTACGAGACAAAGCAGCTTAACATCCAAAACTCTCTGACCAATTCCCAAAATTTCAAGCCTCAATTCAAGTAAACACGTCCCTATCAAAACTTTATACTTTGTTCCAGATAGGAAGAAATTATGGTATAATAAAAAACACAGTACTGTACAAACCACGATCCGTACAACTGTCGCCCCTTGGTATAATAAACTACAGTACAGTAATCTCAAAACGCAAGCCTCCATTAAACAACTGTCGTCCCTTGGTGTGAATGTAAAATGAAATGAGAAATTAAACTTTGCCATTCAGGTAATTCAAAGACAGTTTCTCCTTTATGACCATTCAATTTCTAGTCACCTCGTGGCAAAACCTTATAGTCAAGAATCGAACCCTTCAAACAAATCAAATAATGAAAAGTCCAAGTGATACCATCACCACCAAGACTATCATGAGGTTTCTCAACGTTGTTTTTAGTGTCATAGCACTTGCATTTCTTCTGAGTGTTCAACCACACAATGCTACTAGGGTTCTTGAAGGAATGAACTGTGAGTACTTGATAGAAAAAAGATGTGGTCTTTCAGAAAGTCCTCAGCAGATGGGACCGGTCACTCCTTCTACCCCAAATCCATGTGAGAAAGCCCCCGTTGGAGGCCCTCCTTGCAAACACCCGCCTGCATCTCCTGCAAGAGCACATGCCACCGCTCCGGCTGTCAAGGCTACCATGCACAAGTGACATTTTTACAGGCCATCAGATCCAAGTATACATAGTTTATTGTCGTGTTTGTCATCTGAATAAACTGATTTGCAGGTCATTTTAGATATAGTATCTGTATTCTGTTTTCATCTTTTGATGAGGTTTATGTTAAACGAATAACGTAGACGAGTTTTATGCATTCTGTGTATTAATTAATTTCGCTCTTGATGTGTGTTGTAACAATGTGAAGTTTGTACACTTCATGATATATAAATAAAAAGAAGAAAGTTGAATCATGAACAAATTTTTGGTTCATGATCTTTTGCACGGCTGAAATCTATTAATTAGTGATTTAATTTTATTAGAAAGTAGAATATATTATCATAGAATGGATTTGCCCTATAATTCAACTTTTCAAATTTGAGAATCAAATTTTAAAGCATGCAGGTCCTTTTTTTTTTATTTTTTCTTTTGGGTTGAACAGATTTTGTTGTCTTTGCATATATATATATATATATTTTCTATATTTTCATTCTATATTTTATGGATATATGGGAAGAAGAAATCGAAGCAATTGGGCTGTTGAGAGGCCCATACTAACCCAAATCTTTCAACCTTGTAAGGATGTGATAGTTTTAATGTCAAGCGGCTAAGGATCGATGCATGATTATTCAAATCCTGTTAAAATCTCATGTAATCTTGTGAGGATTGTTTTATTTTTATGTTCTTGAACTAACATTATTTGCATAAAGCTTCCACCGGCACAACATATACTATACATTTTAACATCTCCAAATGTTCATAAACCAGATATTTGCTTATGCAAGTGGAATAGACATGCTAATCTATATGAATCATACTCATTTTTAGAGGTTTAGATTAAAAATGCTAGTTACTATGATTTGTCCTCAAAGAAAAGTCAAGAAATGAGTAGAAAGTCCAAGGAGCATAGGAAATTTTTGTAAACCATGTGTATTGTTGATCCAAGTCAAACAAAATCTACCTGCCGTTTGCTATATCAAACTTGGAATATTTGAATAGTAATGCCAAACTTATCATCTTGTAACATGGGTATTTGTGTGTGTATAACACGACAACGTGAGCCAAATTAATGCTCACTTATTGCATTGTTTGTGTTGTATGATTAGCTTTTAGCTAGAATGCTTTTTCTTTTTCTTTTTTTAAATAATAATAAAATAAAATAAAAAATTTAAATTCATGTGTATGTTGAAAATAATGAGTTTAGGAATTGAGTATAGATCATGCATCTTGATATTCATTATTGGGGCATAATTTATTACAACTTAATATTTTGAACTTTATTGATAATTTAGCATGCATGTTAGTAGACCTAGTTTGATGTGTTATGAGTTTCACCCTTGGTCAATGTATATACATATATTGATCAAAACCCATCATCCAACCAATCTAATTATCTCTTGTATCGTGTGCCTTTGGGGAAAAAGGGAGAAAAGTTTTATTTACATTTTTCTTGCATTTTCTCAAGAGATTTGAACAAAAGAAAACAAAATCATAAACAAGCTTTGCGGTGGTGTGCAAATGGAATGTATATGCAAATACACCCCCAGATGATGGCCCATTTTGAAAGGGCAAGCATTGTGCCTTAGG
The DNA here is from genome assembly GCF_030704535.1 of Vitis vinifera. NCBI lineage: Eukaryota > Viridiplantae > Streptophyta > Magnoliopsida > Vitales > Vitaceae > Vitis > Vitis vinifera. The sequence continues at coordinate 5,843,660 of NC_081811.1, read as the reverse complement.
TCTTGATGATGGAAATTAAAGCTGGTGCATCTGAGTGGAATCATGTCCATAGAATTGATCAATTCTTATTAGGAGTGTTAGGAAGTGTCCCAAATTCCTAATTAGTATAGATTCTTTTTTTTTTGTAGAGAATATTATATAAAATATTTTTAGGTTGATATATTATTGTAATATTAGACTTCCTTATAGAATAAGAAAGGTTATTGGAAATATCTCTATAAATATTATAAGTCATGAGGAGAAAAAGTTATGAGATGAAGATGGGCCTATAAAGACTATACGAGGTAAATAAAAATATGAGGAAGAACAAGAGTTGCTTGATGGAGTGAGAAGGCTCATGATAAGGTAGGGATACGAAGAGTAGAGAAACATGGGATGTTTCGAGAAGCCAATAATTGTATTTGGTTATGTCTTCTGTAATGTTCTGGTTCTATCCTCAGTAATGTTCTTTATTGTATAGTGGAATGATTCTCTTTCATCCGTTGACATAGGCATGGTTGGTTGAACTATATAAAAAACTCATGTATCGTATGTGTTATTGTTTTATGTTTGTGTTCTTGATTAACGATGTTTGCATGAAAGCTTCCGCTGTCATAACAAATTGGTATAAGATATTGGGTTGAAGATTTATGGAAGATTAAAAAATCATGGAGCACACAAGATGAAGGCAAAAGGAATTTTTAGTGAAGGTAGAGTCGATTGCTCTCTCGTAGTGATATAATACAAAAAAGTTTGTGTCATGGAGAGTTTGAAGATTGACTTCATGGAATTTGGTCTAAGGTGGAGATTGTTAAGAAGTGTCCCAAATTTCTAATTAGTATAGATTCGTTTTTTGTAAAAAATATTATATTGAATATTTTTGGATTGATATATTATTATAATATTAGACTTCCTTATAGAATAAGGAAGGTTGTTGGAAATATCTCTATAAATATTCTAAGTCATGAGGAGAAAAAGTTATGAGATGAAGATGGGCCTCTAAAGACTATATGAGGTGAATAGAGGTATGAGGAAGAATGGGAAGTACTCGGTGGACCATGAAAACTCGTGATAGGGTAGGGATATGAAGAGTGGAGAAACATGGGGTGTTTTGGGAACTCAATAATTGTATCTGGTTATGTACTCTGTAATGTTCTTTATTGTATAGTGAAATAATTCTCTCTCATCTGTAGACATGGGCATGGTTGGCCGAATCACGTTAAAATCTCGTGTATCGTTTGTGTTAATTATTTTATCTTTGTATTCTTGATTAACGATGTTTACATGAAAGCTTCCGCCGTCGTAACAAGGAGTATGTGTTGCAAGAAAAAGTAGTTTAACATCCAGAACTGTGACCAAACTCCAAAGTTTCAAGCATCATCAATTCAAGTAAACCCTTGGTGTGAATGTAAGAATGAAATGAGAAATTAAACTTTGCCATGCATTCAGGTAATTCAAGGGCAGTTTCTCCTTTATGACCATTCAATTTCCAGTCATCTCGTGCCAAAACCTAATAGTCAAGAATCCAAACCCTTCAAACAAATCAAACAATTAAAAATTCAGTGATTACATTGGATATGCATGCTTATAAATAACAATTAACACCATCTCCTCTTCATACGCATATCATCTACATATCTAATTTATTTTTATTTCATCTCCTGTCCTGTTTGCCTCACCACCAAGACTATCATGAGGTTTCTCAACGTTGTTTTTACTGTCATAGCCCTTGTTTTTCTTCTGAGTGTCCAGCCACACAATGCTGCTAGGGTTCAGCAAAGGGGTCCTGTCCCTCCTTCTGGCCCAAATCCATGTGGGAAAACCCCCGTTGAAGGCCCTCCTTGCAAACATCCACCTGCATCTCCTGCAAGAGCACATGCCACTGCTCCGGCTGTCAAGGCTACCATGCACAAGTGACATTTTTACAAGCCATCAGCTCCAAGTATACGTAGTTTATTGTCGTGGTTTTCCTCTGACTAAACTGATTTGCAGGTCATTTGAGCTTTAGTATCTGTATTCTATTTTTCATCTTTTGATGAAGTTTGTGTTCAACGAATAACATGGACGAGTTCTATGCGTTTCTGTGTATTACTCTGGCTCTTGATGTGTGCTGTAACCATGTGAAGTTTGTACACTTCATGATATAAAAATAAAAAGAAGAAAATTAATTGAATGATGAACAAATTTTTGCTTGTTTCTTTTCTGATGATCATTGGTCTTTTGAACGTCTAAAAATATTTTTTTTCCTTCATTGACTATGCTCTCTTATTTATTTGACTTCCAAAAATCAATGGAACGTTTCAAAGGTAATTTCATTCTCAGCATGTGATCCAAAAAAGAGAGGAAGAAAACGGAGAGGGAGGGTTGAATGCATAGAAGACTTAAAAATGGATTCAAACCCAATTCTAAAGTTTCCCAACATAGCTTGATTAAAGATACATGGAGTCATAGGTGGCCGCTGTTATCGCACAAAAATATGGTTTGAAATTTGACTTCTGTAATAATTCATCTTCCTGACTTCCTTTTCGACTTAAAATTTGGTCTCTTCTGACTTTGCTTAAATACATGGAGTCATAGATGGATTTTAATTTCTTCTTTGATTATTTATTTATTTATTTTTAATCAAGTGAGTTTTGATCAACATTGAGGTGGTATATGAGACATATGGTATGTGCTCATGTACCTATTTCTAGAGAAAAAATCATCATTTGGAATTACAAGTACTGTTAATCGTCTCTTGGCTTGTGACCATGCAAATGTTCCATCTCCATGCATATGGGTCAATCTACCCCTGAATCTTCTTACTAGATGAAAACTCAATATATTATCAAATTGTGATCCCTGGGAACTCAAGTGTGTCAGCAATTTTAAGAAATTTTTATGGCAAGGTATATTTAACTTTCCAATTGCTTCAATTTATAATTAATAATTATGTGCGGGTTCGGGTTTTGGTAGATTGCTTGAATCTTGAACCCACACCTAACCTAATATTTTTAAATTGATGTTTTTCCAACCCAAGTCAAACCTTGACTTATTCAAAGTTTATCCTTCAACTCGAACCCTACGTGGGGTACAAATTGGACCGACTCAAGTTGCAATCCTATTCATATATGCATAAAATTGTCCAAATATTATTTGATTTACAAAATGTTTGATAGAACTTAATATTTTAAGTTAAATTATTTTAAAATTGTTAACTTAAAAAATATTATTTAATTTATACTTTAAGTATTAAAGTCATCCAATAAAGTTAACATTTTTATTGAATCATCATATTAACGCATTATTCTTATTAATTTCAATTAATATTTACCTTTGTTAATTTACATTAAAATATACTTTCATTATTGTTAAATAATAAATTTATTAGCTAAACATTCATAGTAAATGTCTTGTAGAATCATAAAATAACTACAATATATTTAGTTAAAAAGTTATATGAATCATGTGGTGGAGGCATTGACATAAAAGATATTCTCATTAGATGTGTATATGGACAAAAGGAAATCGATTATTTAAAATAAGTTAATTATTTTTATCTTTAAGTTATAACATTAAAGAATGTTTGGTAAAACTTAATACTTATTGATTTAAGTTAAATTTAATTTGACTTTGGTACAACACTTAACATTAAAGGGTTCTTAAGAAAATCATAGTTTGAAGTTAGGTATGACCTTTGATGCATCATTTTGACTTAATCTCTTGACTTACAATTTGGTTTTTTGAAAAACTGTTTTCAAAAGTTGTTTTCTAATCTTTTATAAAATAAAAGTCTATTTGAAAATCTAAAATATTCTTAATTTATTTTCTATATTTTTAAATATGTTTTGAAAATAAATTTTATTTATATCGCGTACTTTATTCTTTAATCATATTTTTATATTTTATAACTATTTTTAAAATAATTTCTGAAAATACTTTATTTTCTTAAAACATTGTTCTATTTTCTAATTATCGAACTTGTTTTCCAATTTTTTGTTATGAAAAATGAAAAACTATTTTTGAAAAGAATTACCAAACATACCTGAATCATGTTGCATCCTAACAAGATTCTCAATTTCTTAGCAAAAAAAATTAGTCCATCAATTGAATTTCTTACGTGATTTGAAGCCATTTAACTTTATGTGTAAATTAAGCTTTGGGACAATCCATTGGAATAAAAAGTATAAAATCAATTTCCATACATTTTGAAGTTACATCAGTTATGAGAGTTCCTGACCACCTTTTTCTTTTCTTTGGAATTGATCCTCCAACACACGCCCAAAAAAAAAAACAAAAATAGAAAAAAAAGAAGAAGCTTGTCATCTACAATAATCCAATTCCAAAGCCAAGCCTACGAGCTTCGATCTTGAGCATGGCTATCCTAAGCAACGGAAGCCACAACAACATCTATCACAAAATTGGGAAATGCAGGCGGCGCAAGCCCAACACGACCAGCTCCGTTCATTTCATTCAAGGTGCACCTGCCTCCTCTCTGTCGAGGGATGTGTGTGCACGGACTGGGACCAGATGGTGGCACCAGGCCCGCCTGCAGGGATTGACGCAATAGACCATTTCCCTCGGCCCATTGCTCTCCACCATGCAAAGGCCTCACTGCTTCAACTTCTCCGATCCTCCAACCTGAGAAAACTAGGAAAGGAAATAGCATCATGAAGAGGCTTTTCCTACAAGTGAATCCCATTTTTCGAACAAGGAATGGAACGTTTTTGTTTTATATGTATTGTTTTTCTATCTCTGGATCTTTTCTAAAAGGTGAGAGTTGAGGGGATCGAAGTTGATTTATAAAGGGGTTGGCCTTCCTCTTTGTAGTCCCTGGTGACGGTTGACTAGTGGCATCGTGGTTTTCTAAGAAAGATGGTTTGACTAGGCCTACGTTTTCAAGGTTGAACCGAGTGGGAATGAATCAAGTCATCCACTGACAACTACACGACAGCATGGTCTTCATATATAAAAGTCATCAAAATGAGGGAAGTGATTACGATTTACAATATGTATATAAATGTAGGGCATCATGTGGGTCAACTTGGATAGTCCTTTCTAGGATTATTAATTAAATATCATAGTTTTCAAATCATATAAATAGCCATGGATTTGGGTCGGGATGTTCCACAAGTTTTGGTGATTGAGTAATATAAAAATAGGTATTAAATCAAAGTCAATCTTAAGAATATTTAATCATTTCAATAATTTTTTTTATGGTATTGGGTTTCTTAAAAAGTATCAAAAAGAGAAAAATAAGAACATAAAAGAAAGTAATTTTCTTACGTTTAAATAATATAAAGAAAAGATAAGGAAAAATATCACAAAAATAAAAGAGATATATGCTAAATAGTTTTAATTTATTCTCGCTTTGCTTAGAATTAGATATAAGAAAAGTTGAAAAACTGTATTTTTTTCTTTTAAATGTTTAATTTTCTCTCTTGATTTTTCATGAAAAGGAAATTAATACTTTTTATTAATTTTCTTTTTCCTTAAACTTTTGAAGAATCAAATACAGTCTCAATAACAAATATATTGTATATGGAATAGATATGAAGTAGAGGATGATTTTGGATATATGTATGAAGTTACCTTCTCCAACTAGCTAAGGCTTAACTACCAACTCCAATTCAATATGATGATCTTTTTTCCTCTTTGAGGGAGCCTTTTAAGTAGCTCAGGCAATATCATGCCCTTAAACTCATCAAGGATTCCCTTGATTGCCTTGGGTAAGGGTTCCCCTCCTTAAGTGTTTCCAAGTAGGTCACCTACTTCTTCTTTAACCCCTTTTTCACTTGCATATCTGATAACAAAAGGGTTTTGAGCATACCTTTGGTGACCATAGGGACTACAGATGGTGTCTCCTTCTCCAAGATATCATGCAACATAGGAAGGATAGTCACACTATCTTTACCTAGCATAGGAAGTCCATCCCTAACACAAGGTTGAAGTCGTGCATCAGTGCCACTATAAAGTCCATCTTGCCTTCCCAAATGTCAATATGTAGGGTAACCCCTCATGCTACATCTTAGAGTGGCTTGGCAGCAAAATTGACTCCCGTAAGCCATTGACCTTCCTTGGATGTATGGAGCTTTAGTTTCTTTACCTCATCCACAAAGATGATTGTGTGTGGCACCCTTGTCCACCATGGCCTTGGTGGGCTTGTCATTCACATAGGCTTTTATGTACATTAACCCTGTGTTGAGAGGTGTCTTAGGCACTAACTTAGTCTTAAAGGCCTCTTATTTGTCTATAATGCATGTGCCTTTTTCTATATCGACATACCTCCAAACGCCACCATAGAGTAATCATGTCAGTGGGGTAGAGGGTCGTAGTGTGTACCTTAGTGGCCTTATCAGTTAGTGTTGTCACCTCAAAATACCACTCCATGTGCCATAGTATGTTGTCTGTTGAGTTAAGCATTTTCCCTTCTGCTTTTCACAGACTTTGTTTGCCTTGACAATTGATTTGTGACTGGTTCTGGGTTCACCTCTTTACATAATAAAAACCCATTCTCAGGATATGTATTAAGATCAAGCAAATCAGTTTACGGTTTTTTCCTTGTCTACAAATAAATCCTTTTCTCAACACCAGTGCTCATTTTGCAGTGAGCCCATATCTTCCTCATGTTTATGAACATTAATGTCATGTTGTCACGGTAAAATCTCATAGAATGATAATACTTTATCCTTTGCAAGAATTGTAAACCTTCTCTAAAACAACCCACTTTTGGAGGATAGAATCCACCTTTCAATCTGTTGAAAAATATATCCAAGGGACTGCCAAAAATTATATCACTACCAACAAGGAGTTCCTTCATAGTCAACCAAAAAGTTTGTTGGTCCATATCAACCTTTCATCTTCTATTAAACACGAATTCCATGTGTCCAGAGATAATATTTCTCTTAAATCTGGTAGATCGTAAAGCTCAAATGGAATGTTGCAAAGCTGACCTTCTACCACGCCAAGCTCACACCTCACTTCCTCAAACTCACAATCATCAGAGTCATCCTCGAAGCTTGTCCCTGAGGCTTGGTTCTCCTCCAATACCATGTTATCAACATTGGAGGAATAAGAAACTCGTCTACAATCACTACTGACCCCTGATACATGACGGCCAATCTTTTGAATGCCCATTGAAAAAGAAAGGACAATGAGGGCAATGATCTGGTTCCACAAAGTCAAATCATCAGAACAAAAATCCTGATTCCCAGAAGAAGCCTGGAGTATGAACAAATCCTTAGCCATTGTCGCAACTTATAGCAACCAATTCTGATTGTTAATAAGCAGAAACAAGTAAGAGCAAGAAACTCTATAATCTATCAGAAGATTTTGATCTGTGTAATCTAGTCACAGTAAGCTCCCAATAGATGTACAAATATGATTACATCGTTAAGAGCTTTGATCTTGGTCATAGCCATCCTTAGAATGGAAGCCATGGCAGCATCCTCTGCCAGCATGTACACGGAAAAGCCATGGCAGAACACTGGACCTTCATAACAAGCATGCACACAAATACACAATTTGGCAATTTGCAAAGGGCTTCTGCTCTTGGCTTTGCAACGCATAAAAAAGCTGATGCACGTGAGTAGAGTCATCAGTCATATTCAAACATTTGATTCAAAAAAATCTGTTCCCACCGTAGATCTATTCTTTGATCAAACTTAGTGTCCCACAAAGGAAGTAAATTAATAAGGTAAATTATTGAAGTCATGCTTTTAAATATGGGAGAATTGTGTTTTGGGCCCAACTGGATTCAAAAATTATCATTTGGTCCTCCAACCACCCATATTTAAGCCCAAGGATACAAAATAATAATTGACAAAAATACCCACTTAACTCATTTTTGTCTTTATTCTATTACTTGCCACTCTTCTTTCTTATTTAACCATTTTTGGATTTTTCATTTTTTTAAAACTCTTTTATAAATAATTGAAAAGTTACATTATTTTTTATTTTTAAATTATAAATAAACAAAAATTATATTAAGATTCAAAGACTATTTTGGAAAATATTTTCTAAAAAAATATTAATTTAAATAAATAAAAATTATCTTTTACATTTATTTTTATAGTTTACATTTTAGAAGTAAATAATTTAATGATTAAAATACCATTTAAAATAAATATATTCACTATTTTAATTTTTTTTTTATACTAAAAAGTATTTTAAAGTTTTTTTTTACTATTATAAAATAAAAAGTTCAACTTTTTTTTTAATCTTCTTCCTTTCTTATTTTAATAACTTTTTGAACATGACTTTTAGTAATAAGTTATATGAAATGCTACAAATTTGTTTATTAAGGATTTTTTTTAATGATTTGAATTAATTGAAAATTTATTAAAATAAGAAAAAGAAAAATAAAGAAAGTGGATGGATTGAGAAAAAATTGTATTGACAATTTTCTTGTTGTGAGTCAAAATACTTTACATTAATCTATCTGGATAAGAAAAATTATTAATATAATATTAGAACTTCATATTTTAGTTATTTTTTTTCAACAAATTTATCTTTTTAAAAATTTTAAAATAAAAACATTAAAAATTAAAAAGCTATATATATATATATATATAATAAAGTGAAGTGATAGTTAATTTTAAAATTTTTTAAAATATGGTTAATGTAGAAAATATAAAAAATAATTAAAAATAAGAGAAAAATATAGATGAAAGGGTAATATAAATTTAAAATAAAAAATTAAAATTAAACTAAAAGATAAATACAAAAAGATAAAAAATATTTGAATGAAAAATCCCAAAATTTTTATCATTGCTTTTAATAAGAGCAAAAAGCTTCAATATCTTTAAAAATGAAAAATAAAAAAATATTATTGCTTTTTATTTGACATAAAATAGAAATATATATTGGAATAAAAAGGAAAAAAAAAAGTTAGAAATGAGTAATATTTAATAGGGAATAGAAAAGGAAAAAAAACGCAAAAAAAAATTAAAATTCACACTCACTTGTAGGCATATAAGGGATAAGGGTATTTTAGGAATTAATGAAAGACAATATCCTTCATCTTAATTTTCATACTTTGTTTGGGTCTTGGGCTTAAATATAGGTGGTTGGAGGACCAAATGTTAATTTTTGGGCCTAGTTGGGCCCAAAACACAATTCTCCCTTTAAATATTTCAATATCATGCATTGTATTTTGAAGAAGCAACAATTCAGACATAAAGTGGGAAGCAGATATTTTTATTTATTTGATTTGATTTATTTTATTTTATTTTTACAATTCACATACATAATTGATTTTGAAAAATTCATGCTACAAAAGTTTGAATCACCAACACGTTTTGCCTTGGTTGTGGTCATCATTGATCTTTAGAATATGTAAAATATCTTGACATTTATTTTACTTTTACAAGAAAATTAAAGTATTTTGAATAATTTGGAGGAACAACTTTAGGAGTTTTGACAATCAAAACCTTATATTAAATAGTTTTCATTATAAGATATCATTTTGAATATATGTTTAATTTTTCTTTTAGGATGATGTCAAATACTTTCTAGTTCTCCCTCTATGAGAGAAAAGAGAGGCAAGTCTATTCAACACCTTTTCTTTACTGCGCATGTGGTATTGGGTTAGTATTAGAAAAAAACTTGAAATAAATCCTTAAACGTAATTACCCATGGATCTTCATATGTGGATGCATTAATTTAGAAACAAGAAGTAAAATATTCTTTTACCTTACTTTAGTTTCACAAGTACAAAACCCTCCACAAGCTCACATACATGCCCTTCTAGTCTTGTACTTCTAGTCTTGTACTAGAAAATTAGAATTTTTGATACAAAAGGAAAATAGGAAGACCATCTTCCAACAAATGGAAAAGAAAAAAAAAGGTACTGAAACTATAATGCACTTTCATCCTTTTATTGACACAACAATAAATCATGTCATTTTTCAACTTTCTTCAACTTCACAAATTTTATTGGTGACTTTACACCTATTGTAACATCACAATTTATTTATGAATTTACAACTTGATAACATCACGATTCATTAAGGGCTTTATAACTTTTGCTTGTAACCTTTCAAATCATTGCGGCATTACAACTTTTGTAATTTTACAATTCATTGTAAGTTTGCAACTTTTATAACCTTATAATTCATTAGTGTTTTTACACCTTTCAATGTAATATTACATTAATTCATTGTAAATTTACAACCTTTTGTAACTTTACAATTTATTACAATATTTTAACTTCTAAAGTAAATGGCTATGATTAATAAACTTGTTTATATGTTATGAATTCTTCATATTTTAATAAGTTAATTGTTGTTTCTCAATAATTTAAGGTAAAGACATGTGGCATAGGACCTTTGTGGTATCTCTACATCCCTAGTAAGTTTATTCCAAATAAACTTGTTAATTGCAATTATATTTAAAACAAATTTCAATTTCACGCAAAGAATAAGAGATATATTTGTGAGTTCCCTACTTACATACTAATCTTTCCATTAACTAATATTCCTTATAAGTTTTTGAGTCAGACCAAGATGCATGATTATCATTCCTTAAACTTGTGTGTTGGCTCCTATAATTGTACCTTTAAGAAAAAACAATTTAGAAAATCTTAATATATGATATACTAAATAGATATATACACCTAAAAAATTCTTTCTAAATTGACTAGCTTGCATTTTAACCCAATTTATAAGTAACACAATCTTGAATATTCTCTCCTTTTATAGAACTAATGGACCCTTTATCAAATATTCACTAGTTTTCATATATCATTTATAAAGTTGATTCGTCCCCATTGTAGTCATGCCATTTGATTCTGGCTCAGACGGGTGTTATCAACAAAAATTTATAAAACCTAAATCACCTCACACTAGGGTAGCATAGCTAACATAGTATAGTGGCTCTAGGATCATCCATAGGGATGGGTTTTCATCGTATAGTTGACTTTAGTGAAGGAAATAAAATGGCTTTTTTCCTTATGAAAGTTAGCTTTTAAAGAAAATGGAATTGTGGTTGTAGAGATTGATTTTTAAGTTAAGCAAAAATAATAAGTGAAGTTAACTACAAAGAAAAGGGTCTCTTAGAACTTTAGGTCACTAGGATCGGGTTCCTTAGACAAAGGGGGAGATTCCGGATCTTCTCCTCACGTTGGGGACAATAACATAAAGGATGGTTATCTCCCGAACTAGTTTTATATTTAGCAATTAAGATTTGATCCAAAGGGTTCATGAAAAATAATAGTTGCTTCCCATTAATGACTTCAAACACTAAAGACTCACCTTAAACCACCTTCCAATGGCTCGTAAATGATAACTAATAGACATCCATGGATCTAGCAATAAGCATCCATAGAATCCGAAAAGCTTACCAAATATTGGCCATTCAAGGTGCTTTTAAGGGATTTAAAGCTAAACCTTAAAATAAAAACCATTAATGGTGAACAACTACTTTCCTTTAAAGCAAGGACAACTCTCATATTTGCATTCAGGTCCTACACCTAGCTTCCCTGACTCTAAGAAAAGTAAAACCTAGCCACTCATCCCCTGAGATTCATCCTCAGAGGTTGTTTGGCTAGAAAGAAGAGTGAAAACAAAAAATGAGAAGGGAAGGTAAAGCAAAAAGCTCTGTATCTTTCTTACTACGGGAATTTACAAGTCTTCTCTGATTACATCACTATGTGTCTATATTTAAAGATGTTACACATACCAAATATATATAAAAATATATATGCAAATATCTAAGTTGATTACAAGGAGAAAATAGGAAATTACACAAAATATCTGGAGATAAAAATCTAACGGAGTCGATGCATAGGAAGATTTTGCATACCATGCAAAATTTCGCATACCATGCAAAATTTCGCATGGTGTGCAAAATTCTTTGGCTGCCTCAAGTGGTTTCGCATGGTGTGCGAAATTTCGCATAGCCATGCGAAAATGCTGGTTGTTGGATTTCTTCCTCTGGTTTTCTTCCTTGCATCTCTGATTGGCTTGGCAAAGGGCTATGAAGTGCTCCAAAGCTTGGATTCTTCATGTATTTGAGCTTTAACTTGCATTGCCATGGATTTCACAAAATTCTCCCTCATTCTTGGCTTGTTTCAATGATCAAATAGCTACCAAAAACACCACAACTTGCCAAAAACTGATTAGTAACCATTGCTAGGTTCCTTAATGTTCCAATTGAGTTAAAATGTATTAACTACTACTCAAAAGTGTTTAAAACAGTTAGTTTCAAGCTATAAAGAGTACTTTTTGAGTAGTAATCAAAATCCCAAGATGTTCATGTATAGTTTGTTATTAGACATCAATGGTTGACAATATCAAAGCTATACAAAGTCAAATGTAAAACTTAGTGGCATCCTTAAGTCTAACGATTTTGTGTTACATTAAACATAATAAACAATAAGAGGTATGGAAGTTGTCATGTAGTTAATTTTGGGATTATCACATTATAATCACTCATGAAGCTTACTAAGAGTCTCTCAACTCAAGTGAATGAGATCTATCACTCTCTCACATATAGGAGTACAAAGCTTATAAGTTGTGATCATATTTTAAGATTATAAGGAAATTAGAAATCATATCTAATTGTTTATAATCTCTATCATCAAGATGATTTCTATACAATATAATCTAAGAACAAATATCGTTAATTATAACACCTAATTTGTAACCATGAAACATATGAAAAATTTATTGTCTATTAGCTTTAAAGGTACAAAATTCTTTTAGTTTGCCCAATAGAGTTGTGGGTCAGCCTGTTTTTGGATACAACTGTGAGGTCTAGACCAACCCAAATTTACAATATATAAGCGTCTTTCAATAATCCGATTTTCGAGAATATCAAAATTTTATCTCAAAGGCATGGTTTTTAAAAGCAGACCATTCTAGGCATTGAACCAAGAAAAACCCGCATGAACTACCAATTGAATTGTCTAAACTTGTGGAATGGTTGGTTTTTCAAGAACCAAACTGATATTTTTCTTCAAATTGATGAATGATAGTTTTTCATTGATTATTTCATTCGTTCATGTACAAAGTATATATAGAGGGTAATCACCATTCTAAGAATGGGAAAGAATGATACAAGGAAGGAATGATATAAGGCAAGAACAACTAATATCCTAATATCTCAACACTCTCCCTCAAGTTGGTGCATAGATGTCACACATGCCCAACTTGTCTAAAAATTTAGAGAACACTCGACTTGAGACTGCAGCTTTGGTGAGGATATCAGCCAATTGATTTTTTGATCGAATCTTAGGCAATTCCATAATCTTATCATCCAACTTCTCCTTAATGAAGAATTTGTCCACCTCAACATGCTTTGTACGATCATGTTGTATTGGATTATGAGCAATATCACATGTGGCTTTATTGTTACAAAACAATCGGATTGGTTGCTTAGATAGGTAACCTAAATCCTGTAAGAGGAGTCTTAGCCATAATGCCTCACAAAGTCCTAGAGCCATACCCCTAAATTCCGCTTCTGCACTTGAACGAGCCACGACATTCTACTTCTTACTTTTCCATGTCACAAGATTACCACCTACAAAGGTAAAGTAATCAGATGTAGATCGCCTATCATCCACTGCACCAGCCCAATCAGCATCAGTATATACTTCTATACTCTGATGATCAACATTTTTAGTGAACAAAATTCCCTTCCCAGGAGCATTCTTCAAATACCTCAAAATACACATGACTGTATTCATATGTTGCTCTCAAGGATTATGCATGTATTGACTTACTACACTCAATGCATAAGCAAGATCTGGTCTTGTATGAGCTAAGTACATTAATCTCCCTACAAGTCTTTGGTATCTTCCCTTATCGGTTGATACTTGATTAGGCTCAACACACAATTTCAGACCTTCTTCTATTGGTGTATCAACAGGTTGACATCCCGACATTCCAGTCTCCTGTAAAAGATCTAAGGCATACTTTATTTGAGACAGAAAAATTCCTTCACTTGATCAAGAAACTTCAATCCCAAGAAAGTATTTCAGAGGACCTAGATCTTTCATTTCGAATTCTCTAGATAGATAATTTTGCAGAGTTTTTCTTTCTTCAGGATCATTTCCTATAACTACCATGTCATCCACATATACGATGAGTGTCATAATCTTACCATGTTGCTTTTTCAGGAACAAAGTGTAATATGAATTACTTTGACGATAGCCAAAAGCTCTCATTGACTTTGTGAACCTTCCAAACCATGCTCTCGAGGATTGCTTCAACCCATACAATGACTTCTTCAATTTGCACACCTTTTGACATTGCTTTTCTGACACCATGCATCCTGGTGGAAGATCCATATATATTTCTTCAAATAACTCGCCATGCAGAAAGACATTTTTCACATCGAACTGTTGTAATGGCCAATCTAGGTTTGCAGCTAAAGACAGTAATACTCGAACTGTGTTGATCTTAGCTACAGGTGCAAATCTCTCTGTGTAGTCAATTCCATAAGTTTGAGTGTACCCTTTTGCTACCAGTCTTGATTTAAATCGTTCAATACTACCTTCTACCTTATACTTCATAGTATAGATCCAACGACACCAAACTGGCTTCTTTCCTAGTGGACATTCTACGAGTTCCCATGTTTCATTCTTTTGCAATGATTTCATCTCTTCATTCATGGCTGCTTTCCACCTTGGATCAGCTAAGGCTTCCTGCACATTGTTAGGAATAGCTACAGTAGATAATTGATTTACAAATGACTTATTTGATTTAGAAAAACGATGGTTAGACACATAGTTGCTCATGGGATAATTGACTTTGGTAGACTATTCAAGTTCATATGTGGGTTTAGGAATACCTCTATTATGATGGTGTGGTAACCGTTTCATGAATGGATCAGGTTCCAAATTAAGAACACCCTCAACATACGACAATTGGTTTGATATTTCAGTGAAGACATCTTTGGACCCAAATTGTTCAGGTGGTGGTGATGGTTCAATATCACTTCTTCAATTTTTGGGTGGTCATTACTACTTGGTTCCAAAGTTGTACCACTCATATCCAACTCACCCACTTCCTGGTTCACTAGTTCAGATTGTCCAGATTCATCATCCTCAGAGATATGATAATCATAATCGAGAGTCTGAATTTCCTTCTGGTACCCCCCCTGATGTTCAAACTCAAATGAAAAATACATTGAATCTTAATGAAACACCACATTCATTGTAATAAACATTCGTTGAGTTGAAGGATGGTAACATCAATATCCCTTTTTGTGCAATGCATATCCAACAAACACACATTGCAATGCATGAGAAGTTAACTTGGTGCGTTGGTGTTTGTGTAGATGCACAAATGCCACGCAACCAAAAACACGAGGAGGTAGATTTGGGACGGTTAAGGCAACTACGACATTAGTAACAACTTGGAGAGGTGTTTGGAAGTTAATTGAGATGGAAGGTACCCGATTGATCAAGTATGTGGTAGATGTGATTGCTTCTCCCCAATAAGATGTCGGTATTTTTGCTATGATCAAGGAAGCATAAACAACCTTTAACAAGTGTCAATTTTTCCATTCAGCGACTCCATTTTGATGGGGTGTATTGGAACAAGTAGTCTGATGAATGATGCCATGTCCTTCCAAATACTTTTCAAGATCAGAACTCTGATATTCTCCATTATTATCACTATGCAGAACCCGAACCTTTGCATTGTACTAAGTTTCAATCATTTTTATAAAATTTTTGAAACAAGAAGTTCGCTTCATCTTTGGTCTTCATCAAGCATAACCATGTCATTCTGATACAATCATCAATAAAAGTAACAAACCAACATGAACCACTCAAAGTTGGGACTTTGGATGGGCCCTAAACATTAGAATGTATAACCATAAAAGGAAACGGTCTTTTATTCAAAATTAATGGAAACGAAGCACGATGGCTTTTAGCCAATTCACAAATATCACTACGAAAACCAGAAATATCACTATTTGCAAACCAACTAGGAAACAATTTTTTTAAATAACCAAAGGAAGCATGTCCCAGACGTCGATGCCATAACCAAATTTCAGACTTTTTCTTATTCCCCTCAGATTCATCCGCCATCAAGGCTTGTCACAACTTATTTGAATCCTTTGACTGCAAGTCCAAGTAATATAGTTTTCCCCACTTAATACCACAACCACTCGTCTGTCTTGTTTGGATGTCCTTAAAAACACAAAATTCAAGCAAAAAAATGACAATACAAGATAAGGTTGCAGTGATTTGAGAAACTAACAAAAGATTGTAATCTAAATATGGAACAACTAAAACAGAATCCAAATTCAAAGTATCAGTAAGAGTTAAGGATCCTTCCCCAATGACTGGGGTTGTGTTACCATTGGCTGTGGAAACAATTTTTTGTGAGGAAGGTCTAAGAAGTGAGACCTATCTAGAATCAAAAGTCATATGATCTGTAGCACCAGAATCAATTATCCATGCATTATTAATAATAGGTGTAGAAGTATTTAAAAACTTACCACCATAATTTGTAACGGTAGGCTTTCTAAACGACATTAGCCTCTATTTTTATTTCAGCAATAGCTGCAATTGAGGTTTTCTTGGAATCCTTCTTCTGTTGATCATGATTATGATCCCACCAGTCTGGATATCCCACAATTTCAAAGCAACGACTCTTAGTATGACCAGTCTTATTGTAGTGAGTGCATTTGAAGGTTGACTTATCAATATTAGGAAAGTTTTTCCCGTTCGGCAATATGCATCTCCACGAGTTGTGATCAAACGTCATAGTTTGGTTCAGTAAAAAATAATTCCAACAAAATATCCAGGATTTCAGTTCCATGGCTTTGATACCATCTTCAAATTGATGAATGGTAGTTTTTCATTGATTATTTCATTCGTTCATGTACAAAGTATATATAGAGGGTAATCACCATTCTAAGAATGGGAAAGAATGATACAAGGAAGGAATGATATAAGGAAAGAACAACTAATATCCTAATATCTCAACATTCCTAATATCTAAACATTCCTAATATCTCAACACTTTTTAGCTGAAAACCCATCATTTTCCCTTGGTATGGGGGCCAACTTGCATCCACCTTTGCAACTTGTTCCATCCCGTTTCACTGGTCTGACATAACTAGATCCCACAACAGGGGGATGCAAAATGCAAATGACAAGTACCAGACTAGCTAGTTGTCTTTTTGTTTATTATGTCCCAAATTATTTTTGTTAGAAAGTGCGTCAAATTCCTAATTAGTATAGATTCCTTTTTGTAAAAAAATATTGTATAAATATGTGATAAGTTGATTTCTTATTGTAATATTAGATTTTCTTATAGAATAAGAAAAGTTATTAAGAATGTTTCTATAACTATTCTAAGTCAGGAGGCGAAAAAGTTATAAGATAGAAATGGTCTCATAAAGACTATACGAGGTGGATGGAGATGTGAAGAAGAATGAGAGACACTTAGAGGAATGAGGAGCTCATGTCTCAAAGTGTGATACAAGAAGTGGGGAAACATGAGATATTTCGCGAACCCAATAGTGTATCTATTTCTATTCTTTGTAATATTTTTTTTATAGTAGAGTGGAATGATTCTCTTTCATTCATGAATATAAGTATGGTTGGTCGATCCTCATTAAAACCATGTATATTTTTGTGTGGATTGTTCTATCTTTTGTTTTTAAATTAACATTATTTGCATTAAAGCTTGCATTGGCATAACAAACTAGGGTATCAGAGCTCATGGTGAAGATATTTAGAAGAGTCAAAGATAATAAAGCACATAAGAAAATGACAAAAGAAATTTTAATTGAAGGTAGAGTTGATTGTTCTCTCATTGAGTATGATACAAAAAAATGTTTCATGGAGAGATATATAGAAGATTAATTTAATGGAATTTGATCCAAGGAGGAGATTGTTGAAAAGTGTTTCAAATTCCTAATTAATCTAGATTCATTTTTGTAAAAAATATTGTATAGAATATTTTGTAAATAGATTTTTTTATTGTAGTATTAGATTTCTTAATAGAATAAGGAAAGTTATTAGGAATATCTCTATAAATATTCTAGGTCATGAAGGGAAAAAGTTATGAGATTGAGTGGACTTGTAAAAATTATATATTGTGGATAAAGATGTGATGAAGAATGAGAGACACCCGGTAGAGTGAGGGAGCTCATAGTTCAAGGTGTAGATACATGCTCTCACTGTGGGTTACAAAGGGTTTGTGGATGAGAAACTGAACACTCTTATATGAAGGTCAAATCGGCTCTTATAGTAACGGTCATCAACAATATGGAATGATACTTCTTTCGGTAATTATCAAAAAAACATCACCAATTAGGTAGTATCATCTATACATAAATCTCATTATTTATAACATAATTTCATTTGTTTGTACATTTATACTTTGATTTTATTTTCTTCACCATCATTCCATGGTTTACAAAGGATTTGTTGATGAAGTACTAAACAATCTTGTGAAAGTCAAACGGACTTTTATAATATGGGTCATCAATGGAACAGAATGATGCTTTATTTATTAGGTATCGAAAAGGTACCACCAATTGGGCATAGCCATATGGGCGTAAGTCTCATTCTTTGTAACATAGTCTTATTTGTTTACACCCTTATACTTTGGTCTCATTTATTTGTACTATAGTTCAACGATTTAGATCTCATCATACATATTCAATGGTCTAGATATGGACTTCAATAGGTATCAATATGATACCTTAGTATTTTCTTTATAATATATAATTATCTTTTTCTCAAAAGATGATGAATTATGCATATGATATTTTGCTTTAACTAGTTGCCATTGATCTTAATAGTTCTTGGGATCTCTTTGGTTAGTTGCATGGTCAACACTTGTTGGGTCGATTTAACATGGCCTTTTGAGACTTTGATGTGTGCTTCATTAAGCATTTGGCCATGGGACATTATGTTAGTTACAAAATATGTAGGCAATATAATAGTTGAGAATACATATATTTGTCTCTTTATAAAGCATGCTTGTCTTTTTCTTCTTCTTCTTCTTTCTTTTGGGTTGAGCAAACTTGTTATTTGTCTTTGCATATATTTTTTTTCTATATTTTCATTCTATATTTTATGGATCAATGGGAAGAATACATAGAAACAATTGAGGTGTTGAGATGCCCAAACTAACTCAAATCTTTTGATGGGGGTAAGGATGCGATAGTAATTTTTAATGTCGTTGGGCTAAGGATCAATGCTATTAAGAAGTGTCTCAAATTATCAATTAGTGTATATTCTTTTTATAAAAAAGAATTTTATATGGAATATTTTTAAAATCAATATGTTATCATAATATCATAATTTCGTATAAAATAAGGAAAGTTATGAGGAAGTATAATTTTGGCTGTAGTTAATAAAAAATGAGGAAACATATGATGTTTTAAGAATCCAATGATTTTATCTAGTTTCTATCCTTTATAATATTCTTTATAGTATAATAAAATAGTTCTATTTCTTCTATAAATATAGACATGATTGATTTAATGTTTATTGTTTTATCTTTATGTTTATTATTTTACCTTTGTGTTCTTAAACTAATATTATTTTTATTAAAGCTTCCACTAGCACAATAGATACTATAGATTTAAATATCTCCAAATGTTCCATCATCCAGATATTTGTCCATGCAAGTGGAATAGATATTGATATAAAATGTTCATCATCCCGATATTTGTTGATGCAAGTGGAATAGATATTCATTTAAAATGTTCATCAATTAGATATTGATATCTCTCTCTCTCTCTCTCTCTCTCTCTATATATATATATATATATATATATACACATTTTAAGAAAAACTAAATGATAATTGGATTAAAGTTGGCTAAACAACATCAATCATACTCTTTTTAAAAGGTTTAGATTAAAAAGGCTCTTTACTATGATTTGTCTTGAAAGAAAAGTCAAGAAATGAGTGGAAAGTCCAAGGAGCATAGGAAAGTTTTATGAACTGTGTGTATCGTTGATCCATGTCAAATAAAATCCCCCTAACATTTGTTATATCAAACTTGGAATACTTAATTGGTAGTGCCAAACCTATCGTTTTCTAACATGTGTATTTGAGTGTGTATAACGTGACAGCTTGAGTCGGATTAATGCTTTATATGCATTTTTCTTGCATTTTCTCAAGAGATTTGAAAAGAAGAAAACAATGAAATGAGATGAGAAATTAAACTTGTTTTTACTGTCATGGCACTTGTTTTTCTTCTGAGTGTCCAACCACACAATGCTGCTAGGGTTCAACAAAGGGGTCCTGTCCCCCCTCCTAGCCCAAATCCATGTGACAAAATCCCCGTTGGAGGCCCTCCTTGCAAAAACCCGCCTGCATCTCCTTCAGGAGCACATGCCACCGCTCCAGCTGTCAAGGCTACCATGCACAAGTGACATTTTTACAAGCCATCAGCTCCGAGCATACGTAGTTTATTGTCGTGTTTGTCATCTGAAGCATTATTGCATACCTAATAAATATGTTTTTTCCTTTTTCGTCATTTTTGTTTCTCACAGTGTTAGGACATTTTTATGTATGGGCAATTTTATTCTTTTTCATTCTGACTTAGAATTTTAGATAATAACTTCCTCTGTATTGAAGATTCAAGGTTATTGTGTGTTCAACCAAGTAGTCACAAGTAAGTCTAAAATATTTTGTTAAAGGCAAATTAATTTTTTTGGAAGTTTTAAAATTGAATTAAAATGTCTTCATTAATTTTCAGTAACTTTGAGAATTTATTTTTAATTAATTTTTAGAAAGTCAATTTTTTTTAATAAAATTATTTTATTAATACATTTTTGGGAAGTTGGTATTTTGTTTTATAATTAATTTTTAGAAAGTTTATGATTTTATTTTAAAAAATAAATAAATTCTTTTGTTGATTAATTTTTGGAAATTTGATATTTTACTTTTTAAGAAAATTATGTTTCTAACTCTCTAGGGTCTTAGGCATATATCTATATATATATATATATATATATCCTACCTAAATATGTTTTTGGGTTGGACACTTTGAGAATCAACCAACTTGCCCTATTATTCCCAATTTCTCAGGAAAGAATTTACAAAATTGAATTCTAGGTTTTGTTAGAAGGATTTGTATCCTCTCAAAAGTTGAGAGGAATCCAATGAAGTATTGGAGGTACTACATCATAGATATGGATCAAAGTATAGGTGCTAAATAGTAAGTCTTTAGAGTAAAATGGTCAAGTAAATTTGTGTACTTAATTTAATCTCAAATAGTGAATTATAAATTAAAGGTCTTAAGCCCCATGGTTTTTTATCACCATAATTAATGTGAGGGTTTTCCACATAAAAAATTACTATATACCTTGATCTTTGATTACTTCGAGTATAGATCATGTATCTTGATATTCATCATTGGTGCATAAATTAACAATTTAATATTTTGAACTTTATTGATAATTTAACATGCATGTTAGTAGACCTAGTTTTATATGCTATGAATTTCACCCTCGGTTACAGTATATACAAGGTCCAAAGTATCGGTTGAGACAAGTACAACTCAGCCAAGTCATATCTACCTTAGGCAAGCCAACTACGAAATCGATATTTGAGTTTGACTCAAAGATGGTCTAGATCGATTCAAAATGAGAAGTAGCCTAGAACTTGAGCCTTGAGGAGAATCAATCACATATGGTTTTATTCTCATTCACCTAATTGCAAAGAAAAGAAAAAAAAATTGTTTGATTGAGAAGAAGAGAATGGGGAGGATGGTTTTATTCTCATTCACCTAATTGCAAAGAAAAGAAAAAAAAATGTTTGATTGAGAAGAATAGAATGGGGATGATGGTTTTATTCTCATTCACCTAGTTGGAAAAAAAAAAGGGTTTGAAAGAGAAGAAGAGGACGTAGAGGATGAAAAAATGGGTCTTGGGTATTGAGGTAATGGGTTTACCCATGGGTGTTAAGGTATTTATAAAATGTGTAATCAATATAGTGGTATTTATACCATGGGTAATGAATATAATCAAATAAATGGAAAGGTAATTATAAATTATAAGAATTTAATTTAATTATATGTTAAATAAATTACTAACTTTTTTAATACAATTAAATAAGATGTATAAATTAAATTTCATTAGATAACATATTACTAAAAAAATTAATAATTACTTGTATCAATATTAACAATTGAAATTTTTTATAATTAATCAAATTTAATTTGAAGGTAATAAATAAAAGAACTTTTAATATAAAAAAATAATACACATATTTTTATGTTTATTTAAATAATATTAAATATAATTAAACTTAAAACTTTATAAAAAGTATATTTAATTATATACATTTTGCCTGTCGTCTGATACCGATTGGAGATACCAAGACCGATGTGCCTCAAGACCTCCCAAGTTAATGACCGAGACCATGACTTTGAACCATAGGTATATTGAGAATCCCTAACTTAACCAACCTAATTAACACTTTTATCATGTGCC
Source organism: Vitis vinifera (assembly GCF_030704535.1). Taxonomy (NCBI): domain Eukaryota; kingdom Viridiplantae; phylum Streptophyta; class Magnoliopsida; order Vitales; family Vitaceae; genus Vitis; species Vitis vinifera. Next base: position 5,821,280 of record NC_081811.1, on the reverse strand, counting down.
TTTGGGGAAAAAGGGAGAAAAGTTTTATACGCATTTTTCTTGCATTTTCTCCCGAGATTTGAACAGAAGAAAACAAGATCATAAACAAGCTTTGTGGTGGTGTGGAAATGGTATGCATATGCGTATACACCCTGGATGATATCCCATTTTGAAAGGACACGCACGATAATGGAAAGGTCGGTGAATGTGAGTGGAATCATCTGCAAAGAGTTGATCAATTCTTAATTAGCAGTGTATGTTAATGAGAAAAAACAGCTTAACATCCAAAACTCTATGACCAAACCCTAAAATTTCAAGCCTCAATTCAAGTAAACACGTCCCTATCAAACTTTACTCTTTGCTCCAGATTGGAAGAAATTACAATATAATAAAAAAAAACACAATACTATACAGACCACGATCCCAAGATGGGCCACTGCAGTATAGTATTCTCGAAACGCAAGCCTCCATTAAACAACTGTCATCCCTTGATGTGAATGTAAAATGAAATGAGAAATTAAACTTTGCCATTCAAGGGCAATTTCTTCCCTTAGGAAGTTGTACTAACTCATAGTTTTCATTTTTCTAGAAGAAATCCATATCATCTTGCATAGCTTCGTGAAAACTCTATGGCTCCTCCTCATCAATTACTAACATGTACTCAGAAGAGGAATATCTAGTGGAGGGACGATGCTCTCTAGTAGCTAGACATCTTAACTTGGGGTATCAAATCCTCCTGGTTCTCGTGTTAAACTAGCTCCTGTGCAGGTATGTCATTTGCACTATCACCTCTTGGTAGCTCATCAATTTCCTCATCTTCATTTCTAGGTTGGTCTAATGATAGAGGAATAGGTACCAACTCAATGAAGTCATCACTTGTACCTTTAGATTGATTAGCTTTGTCAAAATCTCCCAAGGTTTGATCATCTTGGAAGACCACATCTCTACTTCTCACCAATTTATTCTTAGTTGGATTCCACAATTTGAATTCAAACTCTTCATCACCATATCCAACAAATACAAGTGGAATTGCCTTATCATCAAGTTTGGATCTTTGTTCTTTAGGAGCATGCAGAAAACTTTTACATCCAAAGACCCTCAAGTGGGAATAGGAAACATCTTCTGGAACCTCAAAGTTCAATGGACCTGATGGAGATCTGTTTATCAAATAGCAGGTAGTCTGAGCACCTTCACCCTAAAACACCTTAGAAAACTTTTCAATATTCAACATACACCTAACCCTCTTAATGATGGTGCAATTCATCCTTTCAGCCACACCATCATGCTGTGGAGTGCCATAAACTTTTTTTCTCATGCCTTATACTGTTCTTAGTGTAGTAAGTTTCAAACTCCCTTGAGGTGAACTCACCTCCATTATCAGACCTGAGACACTTCAATTTTCTTCCAATCTATCTCTCAACCATGGTATGAAACTGTAGAAAATAATGAAAGACTTGATCCTTTGATCTAATTAAGCAAATAAATCCATACCTTCTTGGTAGCATCATTAATGAAAGTGACAAAGTACCTGTTTCCTCCAAGATTTCCAAATCTATGGGGCCACAAACATCAAAGTATTTCAACTCCAACTTCTCTAACTTCTTAGATCTGCTACTAAAGGAAACCCTATGTTGTTTTCTGACCAAACAATGATCACAAGAAGACAAAGATTCATTTTTGGCCAACGGAATTAAGGACTTCCTTACCAAAACTTGCAATCCTTTCTTACTCATATGCCCCAACCTTTTATGCCATAACTCCAAGGAAGTACCCTCTATAGCATGTAACTCAGAATTACCAACTTTTCCTTGGGTCTTGTACAAAGTGCAACATGCTTCTCCTTTTGCAACAACCAATGGGCCCTAAATAAGCTTCCATTTACCTTTGCCAAAGTGGTTTCCATAACCTTGCTTGTCCAAGACAAAGCCTGACATCAGATTAAGGCGTAAATTTGGAACATGCCTTACATCTTTCAATGTCAACTTGCACCCCATATTGGTTTCAAAGCAAACATCACCTATCCCTACAATCTTGGAGTGACTAGAGTTTTCCATCTTGATTGTGCCAAAGTCTTTAACTCTATAATAAGAAAACAACTCCAAGTGAGGAGTAGCATGGTAGGAGGCTGCAGTGTTTATAGTCCACTCAATTCCTTGCTCATCTACATGCAAACACTCATTTGAGAGCACTAAAACTTCATCATTGTTGGATAGAGAGGCTGTGGTATTTTTTTCATCTTCTTTTTCTTGATTCTGCCTATTTTATTCCTTTTTCCAAATTTGACAATTCCTTTTCATATGCCCATCTTTTCCACAATGGAAACATTTGATTTTACCTTTGGATTGGGACCTTTTCTCAAACTTGTCATGACCTTTCTACCCTCTATCCTTGTTTCTTCTTCTACTTCCTATGATGAGGGTCTGTGCATTTTCTATGTCATAAGCCTTCCTTCTTGTCTTTTCATTGAACAAATTTCCCTTCACAAGCTCCATAGACAATGCAAGATTCAAAATAAAGTCGCTAATAGTCACAACAAAGTTTCCTAACTGTCTGGTAATGAACACAACAACAAAGATGCTTGCATCTCATCATGCATAACCATTTTTCATAGTAGCCAATTGATTAACAATGCTTTGAAAATAATTCAAGTGATCTGTCATTAGTGTTCCTTCCTTTAGCTTCATATTCACCAACTTTTTTAACAAGAAAATTTTAGTCCTAGCAGTTTTTTATTCAAACACGGATTCCAATTTCTTTTAGAGATTATAGGCATTTATTTCATTTGCCACATGGTGACGCGAGGATGTGTCAATTTATTGCCTAATAGAGGCAATTGCCTTTTTGTTCATCTTATTCCATTCCAAATCAGAAATATCTTTGGGCCTAGCTTCTTTACCTTCAAAAGTATTTGACAAACCTTTGATGGTGAGAAAATCTTCCATCATGGACTTCCATATAGCCCAATTTGAATTGTTAAGTTTTATCATAGAGGTTGAGTTCCCTTCTATCTCCATCCCTTTCAAGAATAAAAGTTCCACAACCAAACTTTGATACCACTTGTTGGAAATATAAAGGGAGAGATCTAGAGTATTAACTTGCCAAAATTAAAAGATTCCTCCACAATAATAACAACCAATCAACAATAATAACCACCTCTCAAGAATAATAACAACTTAACAAGAATCAAGAATGACAATCAAGAATATTCAACCACAAAATAGGACACCAAATATAATGTGGAAAAACACTTTGAATAAAGGTAAAAAACCATGGAGAAAATTTCTTCCACTTCAATAAATGGGGATACAATACTTAAGTCCTCACTTGAGGTAGGAATCCATCACTCAAGGAAACATAAACAGAAAGAAATCAAGGAGAAAACATACCATAGGAATTCCCCGAAAAGGTTGATGAAAGGAACTTGCAACTTCATCCTTGAGCCCTAGAATAGTGCCCAAAAAAACAAACCCTGATCTTCTTTCATTTTCTCAATCAAATGCCCTTTTCTCTTAATACCAAAGCCTTAATGCTATTTATATATCCATATTTGGGCTTAAGGAAAACCCAAATATAAAATAGCCTAATATATGGGCTCATGGGCTAGACAAACATAGCCCAACAACTTCAAACTTTTTCAATCTTTTTTTACTCAAAATTCAATACACCCTTTGCTTATATCTCTTCACTCTTTATGCAATTTTCTTTCTCTTACTAAATCCTATTTAAAACCTCATATTTGTAAAGTCCTATGGATGAACCCAAAATCAATAGTTTCCTAATCATAGTCAAACTTGAAAAAGGTAATTTACCAAAACACAAACTCTATTATAAATATTGACTTTCCTAAATATAATAAATAGATAATTTAAACCAAATACCAACAATCTCTACCTTGATTAAAATTTTTTAATCTTTCATAATTAATGAGAATAAATATGTGCCAAATTCAAACTATTATCGAACTTGATTTCAGAAATTGCCTTTGTTTTCTTTATACCTTTATTCATTTTGAAAGTGTTTTCATCCTTGTGTTAATGAGTACACTTAAGTGAAAAACGGAATCTTGATCATCTTGCGGCATCCATCTACTTCAACAACTTCTTTACTACTAGTAAAAGACATTTCATGATGTGACTCCACCTTCATAGCTCCACCTAAAATTATCTTTCCAATGAAGTTGTATAAATTTTTCATCCTTTTCCCTATCATAGCTATCAAAGCAGTTTAATTGATATTCATAATATCATTTTATTTTTATTTTTTATTTTTGCAGAAAAATCATAGAGAAGAGTATCCAAAGCCTCTAAAGAAATTAAACTCTTTCTCAACTTAGAAATATGTTAAACATTACTCAACATTCTCAAAATACCATCAAATATTCTCACATTTATGCAATCAATCTTAATGACTTTAGAACTTGAATCATTGCCCATTTAAACAATAAAATTTAAAATCTAAGATTCAATTTTTTTTTATCAACTATAACTAAAAGAAATCATCTTTCTTATCAAACTTTTTATCAACAATATTAATAAAATTTGAAGTTTATTGGAATTCAAGATTTTTTCTTACTGCTTGGTGTTTTTGTCAATTCTTCACAATTCCTTCTTATATGTCCCTTTCTATGGTTGTAATAACACTCCTTCAAGAACTTCATTCATTTTTTGAAACTAATGCGTGCAACCAAAAGGAAGTTCAAGTTATAAGAAAGAAGCTCCAAAATTCATTCCACGATTAGGGGGTCTAATCTTATTTAACGCTGACCTAATTTGGAAGTGGTTTTTCAAAACTAATGCCGGAAGTTCAAGTTCGAAGAAAGAACCTCCAAAATGCCTAATTCAATAGGGAGAAAATTAAACATGCCGACCAATGAGTGACTCCTAATAGGTTCAGCCAGCTTGCTGAATGGTGAACCGCCCTCAAGGAAATGACGATTAAGGACAACCAAGACAACTCTTCAACTTAACATCAAAATCATTTTCCTTTTCACATATATATAATTTTTTATGTTCAAAAAGGTCATAAGATGCTTGCCCATGTGTACAGTAATCGAGTAATATCATACGTAGTTTCTTCTTTAAGACCACATCAATTTTCAATCTCCCAAAGCAAAACCATATAAGTACGTGTCAATAGTCAAAGAAACCCTTCAAACAAGCTAAACTACCAAAAACTCCGTTCATACCATTAGGAGCATGTATGCATATAAATAAAAAATATTTAGTTCAAAGAGATGAATTAATTGAATTTAACAATTCCCAAATTTATTTATTTATTTATTGTTTAAAGTAACCGTTTTTTTACATAAATGCCTCTTACAATTTCAAGTATTCATAGAGAGGTTTCAAAAGAAAGTTATTTTTATAAGAAAATAATGAGAGCATTTTTATCTAAATGAGACCAAAAAAAAGGTAAGAGATCAAATTTCAAAATTTGGGATCTCGATCAAAAACCCAGATTGCTTGCAGAGTCTGGCAATGAGTGACTGATGAATTCACCACTTCCACAAACCCAATTGTTCAACAGTTTGCGTCTGGGAGATTGGATGGACCGATTAGATATTAGGGCACATACTTCAGCATTTTAACTAAGAACACATCATCCGTTCTTGGCCGCCCATGAAGTCTTCAGTTCAGAATCATCCCGTCTTCACCACCGCTGCCGTCACCGGTGCGAGCACCAGTCATCCATCCTCTCAACCGGATGATCAGAAATCTCATGGCCTGGAATAGAACCTGTCATCTCTGTTTCTAGGATCCCGACAAGGAATGCGTTCATCGGATCCCCGTTCATCTAGAAGAAACCTATCCAATTTCGGTTCCCACAGTTTTCGCATTCAAAGGTATACGCGTACTGAACCCACAGGAAAATGGTCTGGGAATTTGATCAAGATCATCAAGGATGGCTTCCAGTCGCTGAGTTGGCTTTGCATGGGATAAGAGGAATCTGATCTTCACCGTGGCATGTGCATGGCCACCTTTTGGCCCACGTGTCACCTTTCATTCCATTATCTTCCAATTTTCTTAAAATGATCGACTCAAATCTTCATCTTGTGAATATTCCCTCAAATCTTGGTTTTTAAATAATTTCAAATCACCCAAAATTTTCATCCCTGGAGTCCTATTGGTTCCAAAGCTCCATTTTTTAATAAAATTTGGTTGCCACTTTGGCAAACCTTTTTCACTTTTTCATACTTCTCATGTTTTTAAAACGTTTTAAAATAAGCGAGGACCAAATTTTGTAATTCCAAATGATGGAATTTACAAAATTGATTCACGCAAAATAAATGGGCTTTGGTGGGGGCCCTACATATGAGACTTCGTGATTGACTTCATGATTGATCGACTGATCGATTGATTTATTTGTCATACATGATTTGGTTTACCCTCTTCCTTGATATGCGCTTAATTATATCTGTTCATTGTTCACTAACCATGTTTCATGATAGCGCATTCGTGATTACCGCCCAGGTACGCATCTATTCGTATTTTGCTCATTCTTTATACATGCTTTGCTTCTCATATTGTGCATGATTCGATTTGAGTATTCATCGATTTCCTCATTGATTGCCACGTTAGCTTCAGTCTATTAGTAGAGACCCGACTTTAGGGACTTAGAGGGGTGCTACGGTCTTTACTGTACCTTCCCGATAAGTAACCTAACCCCCGAACCTGATCCGATTTTAAGTAACATGAAAGATAACATCCCGAGTAATATATATAGCATTAGTGGAAAGTGATTACTACTCAAAAAGTGCTATTTGATAGCCTATAATTAATCCTTTTAAACACTTTTGAGTAGTAGTTTAGGCCTTTTAACTCAATTGGCATGTTAAGGATCCTTTAAAGCAATTTTAATCACTTTGTGTTAGTTTTGGTGTTTTTGTTAGTATTTTGATCACCAAAGCAAGTCAAGACTAAGGAGAGCTATGAGGAATCTTGGGCAAAGCTCAGAAGTCATTTGCCAAGAGTGAATCCGGATTGCAAGGAGAAAAAGCAAAGAGAATCTGCCATGAAGCATATTCTTGATGACAGTCGTAGCAGCCACTTTTGGAGCACTTTATGAAGTCCAAATGATGCATGCTATATACCATTTCAAAGATCAGGAAGTCAACAATCTAATGTTTCAAACGGTGCGCAATTCGGAGTTGAAACGAAAAAGTTGCAGCCGTTGTAAGCCAATCACTCTGAGCTGAAGGAAGCATTTTGCAAAGTGCTGCGAAATCACCCTTTTGTTGCGAAGTGATTTCGCAGCCTTTTTGAACAGTATGATGTTTCTCCTTCTGACGATGCCCGATTTATGCCGCGAGAGGGAAGCTAGGAACCCCAAGGTGGAAGCCAATTTCGCAGCCCTGCGAGTTTAGCTTGTTGTTGCGAAAATATTTCGCAGCCCTCTTGAGTGTCTGCGAAATCTCGCAGACACCATTTTTCTCCTGCGAAATGGTTCCTGAAGCCTCCCGATATTTGCTATCGACTTTGGGAGATATTTTCCATTAGATTTTTGTTGTCTAAATCCTAAAATACTCCTTGTAAGCCTCCAATTACAAGATTCCTTAGCTTTTAAGTTAGTAAAAAAGACTAAATATCTTTGTAATAATTAGTTTTATATTATGTTCATATATATACCTTTCGGGAGCCTGTTCTCGGAGAGGAGTTCCTTCTGTAAAAGTTTGGGTAAGTAAGTAAAGTTTATTTCTTTCGATTGCCTTACCTTCTCACTTTGTATTTTTTATTTATTACTAAGTTATGAACTCTCTGAGGAGTTTTCCCCAGAGAATGAGTAACTAAACCTCTAATTCCTTGGAGCTAAGGTTGCCGGGGAAGGTTCCAAGTGCAAGAATGCAAAGCTTTGTGGTTTTAGCTAGTAATGAAGAGGAAGTGAAATCCTTTAGTGATTTCAATGTTTTTAGTTAACTTAAAACACCTTGGAGTCACCTGGGCCAACACTTGGTAAGACAAGTGATTTCCAACCATGGAAATGCACTAGTTTACCCCTTGCGAGCCTCTGGGAGGTGACTTCAGGGTAGGATTTTCTAGAATAGCCAACACTTGGTAAGCTTTTGGACTCCTAGGAGACATCCATTAGTTATCTCTTGCGAGCTTTTGACGGGTAATCCAAGGTTAAAGATCACCTTGAAGGGTTAAGGCTTAGTGAGAGGCTTAAACCATTGCAAGTTGCATCAGTGAGAGAATTAAAGTGAAATCAAATTGAAGGATGAATCTGTACAACACCGATTAGAGAATTAACTATATGTTGAATCTCTAACGTGAGGAAATGAACCATCTGACCGGAGCTATGTCTTTTGCATGAGGAACCACCCCAGTGAACCTAACTCTTCAAGGAATGCTTTCCTTCCTAAGTTATTCCAAACTTCTGTTGTGTTAGTTAGTTTAAGTCTAAACCTTTACCAATCAAAGTTTGTGTTTTATTTCTTAAGCTAACCTTGAAATGAAACAAGACCAATTCACTTGGAATTGGTATCATTGATAGCTTGTTAATCTTTCCCAGTGGACGATCCTAGAGCCACTATACTATAGTAGCTTTTTCTTTGCTACCCTAGTGTATGGTGTTATAGGTTATAAATTTTGTTGATTACTCTCTCAATCAAGGAGCACCAGCTGGACATGAATCAGCTGAGACACCAATTGGGCATGAATCAGAAAGATTCAACAATTTATAACCTTTGTAACCCGATGGATGATTCATGCCCAATTGGTGTCTCAGCTGATTCATGTCCAGCTGGTGCTCCATGGATGAGGGAGTGATCAACAAAATTTATACCTATAACACCATACACTAGGGTAGCAAATAAAAAGCTACTATAGTATAGTGGCTCTAGGATCGTTCACTGGGAATGATTAACAAGCAATCAATGATACCAATTCCAAGTGAATTGGTCTTGTTTCATTTCACGGTTAGCTTAAGAAGTAAAACACAAACTTTGATTGATAAAGGTTTAGACTTAAACTAACTAACTTAACAGAAGTTTGGAATAATTTAGGAAGAAAAGCATTCCTTGAAGAATTAGGTTCACTGGGGTGGTTCCTCATGCAAAGGACATAGCTCCGGTCAGATGGTTCCTTTCCTCGCATTAGAGATTCAACATATAGTCAATTCTCTAACCGGTGATGTACAAGTTCATCCTTCAATGAAATTTCACTTTAATTCTCTCACTGATGCAACTTGCAATGGTTTAAACCTCTCACTAAGCCTTAACCATTCAAGGTGATCCTTAACCTTGGATTACCCGTCAAAAGCTCGCAAGAGATAACTAATGGATGTCTCCTAGGAGTCCAAAAGCTTATCAAGTGTTGGCTATTCTAGAAAATCCTACCCTGAAGTCACCTACCAGAGGCTCGCAAGGGGTAAACTAGTGCTTTTCCACGGTTGGAAATCACTTGCCTTACCAAGTGTTGGCCCAGGAGACTCCAAGGTGTTTTAAGTTAACTAAAAACATAGAAATCACTAAAGGATTTCACTTCCTCTTCATTACTAGCTAAAACCACAGAGCTTTGCATTCTTGCACTTGGAACCTTCCCCGGCAACCTTAGCTCCAAGGAATTAGAGGTTTAGTTATTCATTCTCTGGGGAAAACTCCTCAGAGAATTCATAACTTAGTAATAAATAAAAATACAAAGTGAGAAGGTAAGGCAGTAGAAAAGAAATGAACTTTACTTGCTTACCCAAACTTTACAGAAGGAACTCCTCTCTGAGAACAGGCTCCCGAGAGGTATATATATGAACATAATATAAAACTAATTGTTACAAAGATATTTAGTCTTTTTACTAACTTAAAAGCTAAGGAATCTTGTAATTGGAGGTTTACAAGGAGTATTTTGGGATTTAGACAACAAAAATCTAATGGAAAATATCTCCCAATGTCGGTAGCAAATATCGGGAGGCTTCAGGAACCATTTCGCAGGAGAAAAATGGTGTCTGCGAGATTTCGCAGACACTCAAGAGGGCTGCGAAATAATTTCGCAACACCAAGCTATCTTCACCAGGCTGCAAAGTTGGCTTCCACCTTGAGGTTCCTAGCTTCCTTCTCGCGGCATAAATCGTGCATCGTCAGAAGGAGAAACACCTTACTGTACAAAAATGCTGCGAAATCACTTCGCAACAAAAGGGTGATTTCGCAGCACTTTGCAAAATGCTTCCTTCAGCTCGGAGTGATTGGCCTGTAATGGCTGCAACTTCTTCGTTTCAACTCCGAATTGCACACCGTTTGAAGCATTGGATTGTTGACTTCCTGAGCTTTGAAATGGTATATAGCATGCATCATTTGGACTTCAGTAAGTGCTCCAAAAGTGGCTGCTACGACTGTCATCAAGAATATGCTTAATGGCAGATTCTCTTTGCTTTTTCTCCTTGCAATCCGGATTCACTCTTGGCAAATGACTTCTAAACTTTGCCCAAGATTCCTCATAGCTCTCCTCAGTCTTGACTTGCTTTGGTGATCAAAATACTAACAAAAACACCAAAACTTACACAAAATGATTAAAATTGCTTTAAAGGATCCTTAACATGCCAATTGAGTTAAAAGGCCTAAACTACTACTCAAAAGTGTTTAAAAGGATTAATTATAGGCTATCAAATAGCACTTTTTGAGTAGTAATCACTCCCCCCAACCGACATATTGCTAGTCCCTTAGCAATATAGGAGAGAAAAATGAAAATAAATAGCAAGCTAATCTAAAATTTACAACATCATGCTGAAAGAAAATAATTCTCAAGTGGCATGATGATCTATTTCTCACATGAATCATTAAAGAAATACAAACCCAAATCTCAACAAGAGTCATAACACCTATGCTAAACACTGTCAATCAAGGGAGTGCATTATGCAAACTGAAGTTTTAAAATCATTTCACTTTCTAAGAATCAAACTTTAATCTTCCACAAAAATCTATGTGGTTTGGATCCTTAGGTTCCGAGAATAATATGCTAAACTAGTCTCACCCCCAACCTATTTCTTTTCAATACTTTAGCAATCTGACCAAAATCAATAAGAAAAGAACACACTTTTTTTTTCTTTTTTATTTTTTTATTTTTTATTTTTTATATAGGCAGCTTTATGGGGTACTCTTTCTGACTTGTCCATGTAATGGGGGTCCATCGATGACTCCCAACCAATTAAGGTTTAGGGCACCAAGCTTTAAGGATCTTTCAACCACTAACTCCTCGGATTTTTCCCCGGACTTTTAAGAATGAATTTCTAATACCCAAGCATCTACCATATGCTAAATCTACCTATTCACCCTTCTAACGAGCATTAAGGTCGGTGACTCCCAACCAATTAAGGCTTAGGGCACCAGGCTTTAAAGATTTTCACCATATACCCCTCAGACCTTGCTCGGGTTTCAAGGCAAGCAAACAACTTTCTTTATTTTAAAGGCTCATTGGCCTTTTACAGGGTGTTTCAATTTTTATCAAATGAGGTCAAATATACCAAGTCCCAAAATTGTCCTCAGTCAAGAAGGAAATAGCTTTTCATCTTATAATTGAAATCTAATGTGCACAGTGTGTGAATAGCTTAGAGTGGAAGAACTGAATTCAATTTCAATAGAGGCTTCAACAATTGAACCACTTTAGCAAGCATAATCCATACTCTAAGTTAAGTGAAAAACAACAGTTCAATTTCTCTTGGTTTAATTTGAAAATTTTTCCTCAAAATTCATGGAGAATAGAATAACAAAAGTAAAAAAGTAAAATCTACAACTAATTAACCCATATAATTGCAATACCAAAAAGATTTAGCATACTTCCTTCCTCATACTCCCCAACCGAACTGAGCATTGTCCTCAATGTGATTTTAGTGACTGTAATTAAAGGGAGGAAGTGGTACCTCCTTGCTGATATCAAATTCGAAAATTGATTGGGGAAAACCACATGTTTCAAAAAGAATAGAATATGTGAGAAAAGGAAATAAGAATAACTTAATGCTAACTTTTAACAAGAAATATTCAACTTGTATTACTTTCTGTTCATTCAAGTACAGTGCAAAAGACAAGTAATTACAAGGAATCCCAAATATAGTACCAAAATACTGGGATTTCTTTTCAACTAAAAAAAAAACAAAACACATAAAAATATTAGATAGATAGTAGTCTGATGAGTGGTGCTGGGGCTAGAATTAGGCAGATGGATCTGCTGCCTCTTCTGTAGGTGCATCAGCTGGGGCTTCGGGCTCTGGAGGATGAGGCTCTGATGGCTGAGAGTGTGGCTCTGCTGGAATAGATGTAGAGGGCTCTACAGCTTGTGGCAGATCGAAATGGATTTGGAGCTGCCTTAAGATGGCAGCTTGTTGAGCCTGTGTGGCCAACATCTGCTCCTGGCATGCTCTGATGGCTGCCATCTCCTGAGCAAGACTGCTCTGAGAAGCTGTAAGAGTCTCCAATGCATGGCACAACTCTCGATATTCAGATATAGGAATGGTCATCCTCGGTTCAGCTGATGTGGATGGCTGAGATGCAGCTGGGGCAGCTGGTGGAGCTCTATGGATGGCAGGAGTGGCAACTGTGATATCCTCAGGTCTATGTCTTGGGGATGCTCTCCTTGTAGCTGGCTGAGGCTGCTCAGGCTGATCAACTTTGTAGGTCGTCATGTTATTCCATTTATCAAGAGTGAAAGGCTCATGGCAAATTCGCTTTTTCTCCAGCTGAGGCTCAGCAGGGTATCCCATGTGCTCTAGAATTTGGCATAGTAGCCTTGGAAAGAGGAGGGGAATGCAATCAGCTCTTTGAAGCTTCTTTCTGTGAACCTTCTCTTCAAAATAGAGAAGGGCTGCTAGGATCAGATGATGAGGCCCAAAGAAAAATCCTTCTGACATCTTGTAAAGAGCTTCCAAGAGGACTCCCCTTCTTTGGGTCCAATGCTACAATGGATAGATATTATGCCGCAAAAAGGCATCAATAAAAAACATAACTGGAGGAAGCTCCCCCCTCAGCAGATGTGATCGATTTGCAGCTCCTCTGGAAAGGGCACGCACCATCTCCAACTCAGTAGGATTTGCCCAAGCTCTAAAATTATCGAATTGGGTTGGCTCAAAGGGAATTTGCAGGGCTTCAGCAATCTGGCGTGCTCCCAAGATGCCATGTCTCCCATCAATAGTAAAATGAATCAAAGTTGGATTTCTGACCTCTTTGCTTGTCATGGATTGGTAGAAATCTATGGCTATCCGGGGGTAGAAAAAATCTCTTGGAGCTAGCAGATGCTCCATATGGTACCTCCTTAGCAGCTGGAATGATTGGGCTAGCTCTGGCCTCACTCTGAATGCTACTAAATCGAAACACAACTCAGAATGGAATGACCGAGATCGACAATCCAAATTCCCCTCTATTGGGGGCTGGGCCAGCATTGGCCTTCTGATCACTTCTTCCGGAGCTACTTCGACTTGAATTTGGGGCTCTAGAAGTGGCGCTTGAGGCTTTTTTGATTTTTCTTTTGGTGCCGGAGATGGCACCGGCGACTGAACTGGCGAGGGAACTGGAGCTGCAACTGGAGAAGGAATTGGTGAGGATAGCGGAGTTTGAACCGGTGACTGAACTGGGGATTGCTCAGTCAAATCGATGGGTTCTGAGCTCTCAACCCTTGGCTTCTTTTGCAATGGTCGACCTCCCGACCTGGTTAGGTATCGTTTTGCCGGCGGCTTTGGCGGCGCGGGTTTCACTGGAGGTGGAATTGGTCTTGACGGCGAAGGCTTTGGAGCAGGTTCTGGAACTGACTCATTTCGCAAACTCTTCTTGCGGTTCGAAGGAGATGAAGACTTAGCCCCTCGTGTTCGCGCCATTTCGGGCCACCGAACTTTGGTCGACGTTGCTGATCTAAGAGGATGACCGGAGGCTTGGACGACGAAGCTTGGTGAAGAAGACGAACAGGCTGCGAGAATGGTGCTCTAATTTTTGAAACCCTTTTCGTAGCTCAAATGACCGGTATAAATAGGAAAAACGGAAGCCTAAGGGTCAGTTTGAGTTTCGCAACAAATCGCCAATTTCGCAGCAAAATGCCATTTTCGCAGCAACTTCGCAGTGCATTTCGCAGCTGCGAAATTGATGTTACTGTGCTGCGAAATTGATGTTACTGTTCTGCGAAGTGGCACTGTGTGCCAAACCCCACTTTTGCAATTGCGAAAGTCCCTGCGGAATGGGACTTTTGGTGCGAAATCATGCTTTTCCATTTCGCAATGCACTTCGCAGCTGCCAAATGGATGCTACTGTACTGCGGAGTGGCACTTGTGTGCCAAACCCCACTTTCGCAGCTGCGAAATACCTTCGCAGAGACTTCTACAGTGTTGCGGAATGGCTTGGCAAGAAAATGCCCATTTCGCAGAGGTTTCCTTCAGTCTGCGAAATTTCGCAGAGCTTTGTTTTTCCCCTGTTTTTGCTCTGTTTTTGCTTCGATTTCGATCCGATTTTTTTTCTTTTCAATTTCCTTGAAATTTCTTCCACCTGGGATCATTCAAAACGATTAAAACACACCTAAAAACATGATTTAAGATAAAAAACTAAGATCAAATGTACGAAAAAAAAACTTGAAAATTTACAAAATTTACAAACTGAACTGTGGTAAAACCACGTCCAGCAAACCCTTTTTCACTTAGGCTTTTTGAGGTTCAAGGAGGTTGATTGCCTCCTTTTCTGGTTTGAATGGCTCCATGAATGGCTTGAGACGATATCCATTGACTCTAAAGCTGTCCTTGCCATTGGAATTCAATAAGTCCACCACTCCATTGGAATATACTCGGTGAATAACAAATGGACCAATCCACCTTGACTTGAGCTTCCCAGGAAAGATATGGAGTCTTGTGTCATACATCATAACTTTTTGCCCTTCTTGGAATTCCTTGTTGGAGATGAGTTGGTCATGCCACTTCTTCATCCTCTGTTTTGCAACTTTGGAATTGATATAAGCATTATTTCTTAATTCCTCCATCTCATTAAGGTCTAGAAATCTCTTTTCTCCTGCCTTGATCAAATCCATGTTCAGCTTCTTTATTGCCCACCAAGCTTTGTATTCAACTTCCACAGGGAGATGGCATGCTTTACCATAGACAAGACGATAGGGAGACATCCCAAGAATAGTCTTATAAGCTGTTCTATATGCCCACAATGAATCATAAAGCCTAATAGACCAATCTTTTCTGTTGGAATTCACCACTTTCATCAAGATGTTCTTTATTTCCCTGTTAGCTAGCTCAACTTGCCCGGAAGTCTGAGGATGATAAGGTGTAGCCACCTTATGCTTCACTCCATACTTGGATAACAGAGCTTCAAAAGGTTTGTTGCAAAAATGAGCACCTCCATCAGTGATTATGGCTTTGGGCACCCCAAACCTTGAGAATATGTTCTCTTTAAGAAACTTGAGAACCACCCTGTGATCATTTTGTTTACAGGGGATTGCCTCAACCCACTTTGAAACATAATCTACCCCCACCAAAATGTAAGAATTACCAAAAGACATTGGGAAAGGTCCCATGAAGTCAATGCCCCATACATCAAATAACTCAACTATCAGAATGGGGTTCATAGGCATTTGATTTCTTTTTGTTAGCTTTCCAAGCCTTTGGCATCTATCACACTTCCTACACATGATGTGGGCATCCTTAAAAAGAGATGGCCAAGTAAACCCTGATTGCAATACCTTCATGGCTGTTTTCTGAGAGGAAAAATGGCCTCCACATGCATTCTCATGACAATGAGATAGAATCCCTTGATGCTCATCTTCAGGAACACATTTCCTAATAATCTGATCTGCACAATACTTAAAAAGAAAGGGCTCTTCCCAATAATAAGCATGAATTTTGGCAAGGAAGTGCTTCCTGTCCTGTGCATTCCACTCACTTGGAATTTCACCAGTTACTAAATAATTAGCAATATGAGCATACCAAGGAGTTTTCACTAGGAACATGAGTGATTCTTCAGGGAAATCATCATTAATAGGCAAGGGATGAGAATTATGTGCTATAACTAACCTTGACAAGTGGTCAGCTACCACATTCTCCACTCCTTTCTTATCTTTGATTTGAAGATCGAACTCTTGTAACAAAAGAATCCATCTAATCAATCTTGCTTTTGCATCTTGCTTTGTCAATAAATACTTCAAGGCTGAATGGTCAATAAACACAATGATGAAAGACCCCACTAAGTAAGCTCGAAATTTGTCCAAAGCAAATACCACAGCTAACAATTCTTTCTCTGTAGTTGTGTAGTTCCTTTGAGCTTCATTTAGTGTTTTACTTGCATAGTAAATCACATAGGGCTTCCCATCTTCTCTTTGGCCAAGCACAGCTCCTATAGCAAAGTCACTGGCATCACACATCAGTTCAAAAGGTAATTGCCAGTTAGGGGCTCTTACTATTGGAGTTGTTGTTAAAAAAATTTTCAATTGATCAAAGTTATTCTGACACCTTTCATCCCATATAAACTTAGCATCCTTAGCTAACAGCTCACAAAGAGGTTTTGAAAGACTTGAAAAACCTTTTATAAACCTCCTATAAAAACCTGCATGGCCAAGGAACTGCCTTACTCCTTTTACAGTTGTTGGAGAAGGTAATTTGACAATGAGCTCCACCTTTGCTTTATCAACTTCAATGCCTTTTTCAGAGATGATATGGACAAGGACAATCCCTTGACGTACCATAAAATGGCATTTCTCCCAGTTGAGCACCAGGTCCTTTTCAATGCATCTATGAAGAATTGCTTCCAAATTAACCAAGCATTCCTCAAATGTACCTCCATATACGGTGATGTCATCCATGAAAACCTCCATAATTCGCTCCACCATATCACTGAAAATACTCAACATGCATCTTTGAAATGTAGCAGGTGCATTGCATAAACCAAAAGGCATTCTCCTGTAAGCATATGTTCCAAATGGACATGTAAAAGTAGTCTTTTCCTGATCTGCCAAATCAATTTCAATCTGAAAATATCCTGAATACCCATCCAAGAAACAATAGAATGGATGTCCAGAGACTCTCTCCAGTACTTGGTCAATAAATGGCAATGGAAAATGATCTTTCCTGGTCACAGCATTCAGCTTTCTATAATCAATACACACCCTCCAACCTGAAGTGAGGCGTGTAGTAATTTCTTCCCCTTTTTCATTTTGAACCACTGTGATCCCTGACTTCTTTGGTACCACTTGAGTAGGACTCACCCAAGGGCTATCAGATATAGGGTAAATGATTCCTGCTTGAAGTAGCTTCAGCACCTCAGCTCGCACCACCTCTTGTAGATGAGGATTCAACCTTCTTTGAAATTGACGAATTGGCTTTGCTTCCTCCTCCATATATATGTGATGAGTACAAACTAAAGGACTAATGCCTTTCAAGTCAGATATTTGCCATCCTATTGCCTTCTTACACCTCTTGAGAACTTCCATTAAACAATTCTCTTGATGACTAGTCAGAGATGAAGATATCACAACAGGACATTGATTATTCTCCTCCAGATAGGTATATTTCAGCTCCACTGGTAAAGGCTTCAAATTGAGTTTTGGAATTTCTTTTTCAACAGCTGCCTCCTCTTCCTTATTGAACAAAGGTAGAATCTCTTCTATCTTTCTCCAACTTTGTAGAGTAGCAAGCCCAATAGGAGATTCAGAAAAACCTTCCTCAATATCTACAAGACTTTCATTCAACTTGTCTTGCATATGCTGATTACAGTGCTCCTCCACCAAAGTATCAATTATACATAATTCCTCTGGTCCTTCTTCTTCTTCCGGAGTGATTTGTTTTTTAGACATCTAGAAAATATTGAGATCCAGTGTCATGTTACCAAAATTAAGTTGCATAAGCCCATTCCTGCAGTTGATGATTGCATTTGAAGTTGCAAGAAATGGCCTTCCAAGGATGATAGGAACTAAATTAGCTTCCTTTACAGTAGGATCTGTATCAAGAACAATAAAATCTACTGGATAGTAGAAATTATCCACTTGAACCAATACATCCTCAATTACCCCTCTTGGAATTTTCACTGATCTATCTGCCAGAGATAGAGTTATTGCTGTTGGCTTCAACTCTCCAAGGCCCAATTGCTTGTAGACGGTATATGGAAGCAAATTCACACTGGCTCCCAAATCTAGCAAGGCTTTCTCCACTACCTTTCCTCCAATCATGACTGAAATGGTAGGGCTTCCAGGGTCTTTGTATTTCAAAGGAGACTTACACTGTAAGATTGCACTTACTTGCTCAGTCAAGAAGGCTTTCTTGTTTACAGTCAACCCTCTTTTGATAGTACACAAGTCCTTTAGGAATTTTGCATATGTTGGAACTTGTTTAATCATATCCAGCAGTGGAATATTAACTTTCACTTGCCTCAAGACTTCAAGGATTTCAGCTGCATTTCTAATCCCCTTTTTCCCATGTAATGCTTGAGGAAAAGGTGGAGAAGTTGATTTCTTCAGCATTTCTTCCTTCAGAAGCTCCTTCTCTGGAATCTCTTTCCTTGTTGAATCAAAGTCCTTCTTTTCTTCACTGATCTCACTCTCTTTATCTTCCATTTCCTTTCCCTTCTTTACCTCTTCTTCTTTCTCAACATGTGGCTCAGGCATTGGCTTCTCAATTTTCTTACCACTCCTTAGAGTGATCAAGGCTTTGACATCTTTCACCTGTGATGATTCTCCCTCTTGGCTGTCCACTTCATGGACACCTTTGGGATTTTGGTGAGGTTGAGAAGGAAATCTTCCATTTTCTTGCAGTGTATTCAAATTTGTAAGCCTGGAGATTGAATACTGGATGTTATCAAATTTTTGATTCATATCATTTTGCATTCCATCCATCCTTTTATTCAACACATTCTCCATTCGATCAATTCTTTGATCGACTCGAGCATTGGTGGCTTCTTGCTTTCCAACAAAATCTCCCACTACCTTGCTGAGATTTGTTATTGCTTGTTCAATACTTGAAGATTGTTGAGATGGTGGATCCGGCTGTTGGTATTGAGTTGCTCTGGCCTTCCATGAGAAATTTGGATGATTCCTCCAACTAGAATTGTAAGTATTTCCATAAGGCACATTGTTATTGGGCTTGAATTGTCCAACAACATTTGCTTGATCTCTATACATTTCCCTTTTAGATGAAATTGCAGGGCATTCCTCCACCAAATGTTCATATGACTGACAATTGGGACACAACTTCACTTGCACTGGTGCTTCAGCAACAGCTTGCACTTCATGTATTCTTTTCAGCTCCAGCTCCTCCAATCTTCTTGTCATAGCTGCCATCTTTGCTTTCATGTCATCATCTTCTTTCAAGGTATACATCCCAGCCTTTGCATTGTAAGCATTCAACTGAGACTTCATTTTGCCCACTTCTTCTTTAGTTGGTTCATCCCATCCCCTTGAAACTTCAGCCACATAGCTAAAAAAATCCATAGCTTCCTCTGGATTTTTGGTCATGAAATCTCCTCCACACATTGTCTCGAGGAGTTGCTTCATTGAGGAGGACATACCATCATAAAAATAACTCACCAATAGCCATGTATCAAAGCCATGGTGAGGGCAAGCATTTATAGCTTCCATGTATCTTTCCCAACACTCATAGAATTTCTCATTCTCTTTAGCTGAGAAGTTTGAAATTTGCCTTTTCAAACCATTTGTTCTATGAGTAGGAAAAAATTTCTTGAGGAATTCAGCTTGTAAGTCAGTCCAAGAGCGGATACTCCTTGGCCTTAAAGAATTAAGCCAAATTTTGGCCTTATCCTTTAAAGTAAAAGGAAATAACTTAAGCCTCATCAAATCAATTGAAGCTCCTCCCTCTTGGAATGTATTACAAACATCTTCAAATTCCTTGATGTGTGCATACGGATTTTCACTCTCCATCCCATGGAAAGTTGGTAGAAGTGGAACAAGATACGGTCTGATCACTAGCTGCTCGGTAGGGGGCACTATACATGATGGTGCACTCATACGAGGTGGATGCATACGATCCCTCATTGATCTGAATTCATTGAGATTATCTTGACGACCTTGGTGACTATGCTGATCTTCAGGTGTAGCTTCCATGATATTCAAGATTACTTCCAATTCTCTCCTCTGAGGTGTATCACACTTAATAAGCCTTCCTCCACTGTCTCGTATCCACTTTGGCATACACAATTAGTATCTAGCTGCAACTAAAAATGAAAACAAAAGACAACAAAAGAAACAGGGCTACTACAATATAATTAAACTAGGCTTAATTTAAAAAGATAAACTTAGATTATAAAGAAAGAATGAAAATTAGTAAAGTGAAAGAAACTTTACCAACTTGTGATGAAAATCACAAGTGCTCAACAATGGTATCACTATAAACTTGACACTCATTCCCCGGCAACGGCGCCATTTGATTCATGCCCAATTGGTGTCTCAGCTGATTCATGTCTAGCTGGTGCTCCTTGGATGAGGGAGTGATCAACAAAATTTATACCTATAACACCATACACTAGGGTAGCAAATAAAAAGCTACTATAGTATAGTGGCTCTAGGATCGTTCACTGGGAATGATTAACAAGCAATCAATGATACCAATTCCAAGTGAATTGGTCTTGTTTCATTTCATGGTTAGCTTAAGAAGTAAAACACAAACTTTGATTGATAAAGGTTTAGACTTAAACTAACTAACTTAACAGAAGTTTGGAATAATTTAGGAAGAAAAGCATTCCTTGAAGAATTAGGTTCACTGGGGTGGTTCCTCATGCAAATGACATAGCTCCGGTCAGATGGTTCCTTTCCTCGCATTAGAGATTCAACATATAGTCAATTCTCTAACCGGTGATGTACAGATTCATCCTTCAATGAAATTTCACTTTAATTCTCTCACTGATGCAACTTGCAATGGTTTAAACCTCTCACTAAGCCTTAACCATTCAAGGTGATCCTTAACCTTGGATTACCCGTCAAAAGCTCGCAAGAGATAACTAATGGATGTCTCCTAGGAGTCCAAAAGCTTATCAAGTGTTGGCTATTCTAGAAAATCCTACCCTGAAGTCACCTACCAGAGGCTCGCAAGGGGTAAACTAGTGCCTTTCCACGGTTGGAAATCACTTGCCTTACCAAGTGTTGGCCCAGGAGACTCCAAGGTGTTTTAAGTTAACTAAAAACATAGAAATCACTAAAGGATTTCACTTCCTCTTCATTACTAGCTAAAACCACAGAGCTTTGCATTCTTGCACTTGGAACCTTCCCCGGCAACCTTAGCTTCAAGGAATTAGAGGTTTAGTTATTCATTCTCTGGGGAAAACTCCTCAGAGAATTCATAACTTAGTAATAAATAAAAATACAAAGTGAGAAGGTAAGGCAGTAGAAAAGAAATGAACTTTACTTGCTTACCCAAACTTTACAGAAGGAACTCCTCTCTGAGAACAGGCTCCCGAGAGGTATATATATGAACATAATATAAAACTAATTGTTACAAAGATATTTAGTCTTTTTACTAACTTAAAAGCTAAGGAATCTTGTAATTAGAGGTTTACAAGGAGTATTTTGGGATTTAGACAACAAAAATCTAATGGAAAATATCTCCCAATGTCGGTAGCAAATATCGGGAGGCTTCAGGAACCATTTCGCAGGAGAAAAATGGTGTCTGCGAGATTTCGCAGACACTCAAGAGGGCTGCGAAATAATTTCGCAACACCAAGCTATCTTCACCAGGCTGCAAAGTTGGCTTCCACCTTGAGGTTCCTAGCTTCCTTTTTGCGGCATAAATCGTGCATCGTCAGAAGGAGAAACACCTTACTGTACAAAAATGCTGCGAAATCACTTCGCAACAAAAGGGTGATTTCGCAGCACTTTGCAAAATGCTTCCTTCAGCTCAGAGTGATTAGCTTGTAATGGCTGCAACTTCTTCGTTTCAACTCCGAATTGCACACCGTTTAAAGCATTGGATTGTTGACTTCCTGAGCTTTGAAATGGTATATAGCATGCATCATTTGGACTTCAGGAAGTGCTCCAAAACTGGCTGCTACGACTGTCATCAAGAATATGCTTAATGGCAGATTCTCTTTGCTTTTTCTCCTTGCAATCCGGATTCACTCTTGGCAAATAACTTCTAAACTTTGCCCAAGATTCCTCATAGCTCTCCTCAGTCTTGACTTGCTTTGGTGATCAAAATACTAACAAAAACACCAAAACTTACACAAAATGATTAAAATTGCTTTAAAGGATCCTTAACATGCCAATTGAGTTAAAAGGCCTAAACTACTACTCAAAAGTGTTTAAAAGGATTAATTATAGGCTATCAAATAGCACTTTTTGAGTAGTAATCAATGGATACCCAATAAATACTGAAGGAATGGTTCTAGGTGAGAGTTTGGTATGATGACATGCTAATGTAGAATCATAACATAGACATCCAAAGAACGGAAATGACTATATGAGGGGACTCGATTATACAAAATTTCAAATGGGGTTTTATTGGAAAGAATGGGAGATGGAATTCTATTTATGAGATAAGTAGTAGTTAAAATGCAATCACCCCAGTAAGCTAAAGGAGTATTATATTGAAATAGTAATGCTTGGGCCACATTCAAAAGGTGTTGATGCTTACGCTCTAGCATAGAATTTTGTTGAGGAGTGTCAACACATGAGTGAATGGCAAAATCCTCTTTTTACAAAAGTAATCCGAAAAAGCAAGTTAGGGTGCATTATCACTACGAACCGATTTAATGTTGGCCCCAAATTGTGTGTGAATAAGAGTACAAAAGGCAAAAAAAAATACTATTGACATCAGATTTTGATTTCAACAAGTACACCCAAGTAAAGCAGAATAATCATCCACAATTGTTAGAAAATATCGAAAACTACCATGTGTTGGTAAATGAAAAGCACCACATATGTCTATATGCAACAAATCAAAGGGACATTGTGAAACATAATTGGAAATGGGAAAGGGCAACCGCTTTTGCTCAGCCAAATGACAAATAGAATAATGAGGTGAACAATCAACAACATGCTTGAAATTCAATATATTTTTCAATAGATTAAGTCTTACATAGAAGAGTGGCCCAAACGAATATGCCAAAGTTCATGATCAGTCTTAGAAACATTATTACAAAGACCTGAGGTGCGAGCTAGTGTGGGAAAAAGATTGGCTAGATCCAAAACATAGAGATTGCCACTATGCCTACCCATCCCAATCATCTGCCCCTGCATACGGTCCTGAATAAAACAAGATTTATACTCAAATTTGACAAAGCAACAATGAGACTAAGTGAAAGCACTAATCGAAATGAGGTTGAATCGAAATTGTGGAACATATAGGACATTTTCAAGAGTGAAATGGTTAAATAAATCGATCGATCCTATACAAGTAATAGTAATAGATTCACCAATGGGAAGAGTAACGCTTGAATTGAAGGACGAGAAAGAATTCTTGAACAAATCGAGAGAGCAATAGACATGGTGTGTTGCCCTAGTATCCAAAACCTAGGAATTATAAGGGAATGAATTATAAGAAGAAGAGAAAGTCAATTTACCACTAAAGCTAGAAACTGAGGGATCATCCTATTGCTGCGTTTCCACAATGGCAGGTAAGCTACATTGTAGTTGTGAACTCAAAAAGATGATTAGTTGGTGGCACTAACTAAAGTAGAGACTGTTGAGCATCATATCTGTGATTCCTAAGTCCTCAAACACAATAGAAGTGGCCTGATTAGCTTGGGCCTGGCCCAATTGAGTCTTGGATCTAGGCTGGTACCTAGGTGGGTATCCATGCAATTTGTAACAACGATCAATGGTATAACCCTACAATCCACAATGGCTACATTTAGGTCTCTCATGTTTTCCCTTTGAAGCTGAATTCCCAGTATGAGCATTAACCGAAGCAGAACCTGCATCACCCAAATGAAGAGGCTCCAACAAAGATGAAATTCCATTATTGATAGATCGTTGTCATTCTTCCTGGATAACCAATGAAAAAACCTTTGACAGAGGTGGAAGAGGCTCCATCATTAAAATTTGACCCCTCGTCTGGGCATAGGAATCATTTAAGCCCATTAAAAACTCAATCACATTCTCTTGCTGCTGATATTCTAACCACACTTGTAAACCTCCACAATGACAAACCGGTAATGGTTGAAAATTCTTGACTTCTTCCCAAAGAACCTTTAATCTGGTGTAATAAGTGTTAATGTCAAGAGCTCCTTGCTAAAGTGCTATAAGATGTTTCTTGAGCTGAAAACCCCGAGGAGCATTGTTGTGCCAAAAACGATCGCACGGATCAATCCAGATCTTGGCTACTATAGCAATATACATCAAGCTATCTGCAATATCCTTTGAAACAGAGTTGATAATCCACGAGGTCACCATGTTGTTGTAACGATTCCAAGCATTAAAGAGAATATCGGCTTGAGCTGCACGAGGAATGGTCCCATCAATGAAACCAATCTTGTTCTTCGATGTTAATGTCATGGCCATAGCTTTGCTCCATGTGTTGTAATTGTTCCCAATTAAGTTGTGTGAGACAAGGATGAGTCTGGGATGATCACCACTGTGAAGAAAAAAGGACTACTCACATCCTCCATTGTTGACACTTCAGATGATCTAATCACAACTTGTTGATTTGGTTGATTACTGATAACCCGACTCTTGGTAGCTTGGCATGTAAGGGTATCAACAAAATTTATACCTAACGTCCTTACACTAAAGTAGCAAAGCTACTATAGCATAGTGGCTCTAGGATCGAACACTGGGAAGGGTTTTTACTTTAACTGGTGAAGTTCGGAGGATGGAGTGAACTTTTCTTAATAAAAATTAAGTTAAGATGAAAACATATAAAGATGAAGGTGTGTAAACTAAACTAACATGAAAATAGGTTAAAAGATGGAAAAAGAAGTTTCTCAAAGCTTTGGATAGCCATGCTTAACTCACTATGTAAAAATGGAGATTTTGGGACTTTTCACCTCGAGTTGGGGAAGCAACTAAGGTGATGCTTACTTCCCGAACCGGTATGAGTTTAACAACTGAGTTTTAGTCCTTGAAAACTTACAAAAAGGGTAGTTGAACCTCATAAATGCTCTTTTAATGATATAGGTCATCTCCTCGACTTGCAATACAATGGCTCGTAGGGGATAACTAATGAACATCAGTGGATCTAACAATAAGAATCCACTGAGACCAAAAGGTTATCAAGTATTGGTCATTCAAAGCAAGTCAGAGGGATTAAAAGCTTTACTTTGAATGAAAACATTTATGACGCTCAGCTACTTACATTCATGGCTTGGAAATCTCCATCCTGACACGGGAGCTTCACATGGCATCCATTACTTCAAGAAACTAAAAGGTTTTAGCCTCTCATCCTTGGGGATTTCATCCTCCAAGGGTGTTTGGCTACTAAGAAAATGAGAAAGAAAAGAGAAAAGAAGCTTCTGAACAAAAGTGCTCTTATAACTTATAAAGTTACAGGTTACAAGATTAGATGATGATTGTCTGAGGCTCTTCACCTCAATTTAAAGACAATAACAAGCTAAATTACAAGAGCTATTACAAAAGCAACCTATTCATTGGTTGATTACAAGGGTAAAATAGGTATTTACAAAGCTAAAAATCAAGCAAAATATCTTGGAGAACCGGTAGTGGAATAACATCAACAACGTCTCAAAACAGGGGATTCAAAGGAATTTCGCAATGTGCCTAAATCCTCCTTGCGAAATTTTTGCAATGTGTTTCTTCATGGTGCGAAGTGGCAAAATTTCGTACCATGAAGAAAATCTCCTTGCGAAATTTTCGCAATGTGAAATTCACATTGCGAAATTGGTCATTTGACATGATGCAGTTGCCTTCCAAAGGCCATATCTTCCTCATTTCAGCTCCAAATCATACACAGTTTGAAGCGTTGGATTCTTGACTTCCTAAGCTTTCAAATGGTATATAGCATGCAAAAAATGGACTTCGGGAAGTGCTCCAAAAGTTCAAAGGAAGACTGCAGCTGTTTTCTTCACTCTGTTTTCCTCTTCTCCATTGCTTGTGCTCGTGTTTCCACTTGAAATTCAAGCCTATAAACGTACAAAATCCTTGCTTAACTCGCCCAAGTAGCTCCTCCATCAATTGGCATGCTTGAATCGATTCATAAGCTGATAAAAACATGTCAACTTTGCCACAAAAAGGTTAAAACCAATTACTAAGGACCTTAATGAATTAATTGGGTTAAATGAATATGATTACTACCCAAAGGTGCTTAAAACCATTATAATTAGGTCTAAAAAATAGCACTTTTTGGTAGTAATCACACCCCCCAACCGACTCATTGCTAGTCCCTTAGCAATGGAGGAGATAAAAACTAAGTAAACTATAATAATATACATAAAAGGGATCATGCAAATCACTCCAAAAAATAATTGAGTGGCATGACTGATATCAAAACACATCTCACATGGTGAACTAAAGATACAAAGATTCAAAATGCAATAGGAGTTTTCAAAGCTAAAACTTAAACAAAAAGTACAAAGAGTGAAGATTATGCAATTAAGTATCAAAAGAATCTCTACTCTCAAGGTTCCGGATCAAACTCTTCCATAATGAGCTAAGTGTTAATGAGATTAGCTTCCGGATATAGTATGCACAACTATCCTCTCCCCCCAACCTATGCTTTTCTCGGACATTGGCAAAATTAACCAACTCTTAATAGGTTAGGAACGCACCTTCTTATTCACAATTCTTTTTACTCACTAAACTTAACCAATTCACCTATGTAGCAAGCAGAGGATCGATGACTCCCAACCAATCAAGGTTTAGGGCATCGGGTTTTAAAGGCTTTCGCCACCCCTTCGGATCATGCTTAGGTTTCAAGGAAAGAATAGAAGCTTATTCTCTTTTTCTTTTTATCTTTTTCTTTTTCTTTTTCTCTTTTTCTTTTTCTAAGACTCATTGGTCTTTTTGAGGTGTCCCAACACTATTAAAAAGAGGTTAAGTAATAAACCAAGTCAAAATTTTCCTAAGCTTAGAGGGTGAGAAAGTTTTACATCATAAATCCGGGATCTAATGTGCATGGTGTGTGTAAAGCTTGAAATGGAAGAAATAAGTTCGAAATCAAAGAGAGCTTCAATAGATTATCAACTTTGAAAGCATAAAACAAACTCTAAGACTTAAGTAATTAAGTTAAAACTCGACTTATCCTATTTTATTTTGAGAAATTATCTTTAACAACCATAGAGAATGAAACAAAAAATTTTGAAAAAGGGCAAAAACTACTAAATCAACAAAATAACTAACTAGAATAGGAAATACTTACTTCCTCAACTCTCCCCCCAACCGAGATGAACATTGTCCCCAATGTTTCTATCGAAAAATACGAGGAAGGAATGATATACCTTATGGTGATGTGGTATTCAAAGCGTGTGAGTGCATCCACATGATTCAAAAACCATAAGAAACGTGAGAGAGGAAATAAGATACAAAAAATGATGCTTATATAAACTGAGAGAGTTGAGTACAAGATATAAGCATGAGGTACATACAATCTCAGAATATAAAACATGTACATCTACAAAAAACATATACAAAATGGAGATAGAAATATCCAATCATGGATGTGGCTCCTGAGGTGGAGGAGGTGATATGCCCAGGTGATGGTGGATTTGAGAAAGCATGGCGGAGTGCTGGAAATTTTGCAAGGTGAAAATTCACCTTGCCAAATTTTCGCACTGGCTACTCCCCTTAAAAACCAATCCCAAGAGGTTGCATTTTTATATTTGCTTTGAAAACAATTTCGCAAGGTGAAAAATGACTTGCGAAAATTTTCGCATTGGTTACTCCTTGCGAAAGTGCAATCCCGAGAGGTTGCATTTTGCATCTTGCCAAAATGTGCATTTCGCAACTCACTTTTTGAGTTGCAAAATGGGCTTTTAAGCTTGGACTTAGATATATTTCTCCCCTATTTCACCTTTCTCTCCACATTTGTGAGCTTGTGAGCTTTCGTACCTGCTATTGGACATCAAAGCTCCATTAAAAACATAAAAAAAAAAACAAAATCAAAACTAAGAAACCTAAACAAAATATGTGCAAAAGTACTAAAAATGCAAAGTAAACAAGAATGTACTACTAAAATTAAAACAAAAAGAGATGAGCACTTAGCTTTTCATGCTAAGCTCATCAACTTACCACACTTTCTCAAGGATGTGATGGGTCATGGAGGATGAGTACCTCCTTGTCACGGGAAAATGGCTCGATGTAGGGCTTGAGTCTTTGCCCATTTACCTTGAAGGTCTTTGCACTATTTGAGTTGAGTAACTCAATTACTCCATGTGAGTGTACTTGGTGGATGACAAAAGGCCCTACCCACCTTGATTTGAGCTTTCCCGGAAATAGGTGAAGCTTAGAGTCATATAGCAAGACTCTTTGTCCCTTGAAAATTTCTTTCTTGGTCACCAACTGATCATGCCATCTCTTTAGCTTTTCCTTAGCTATTTTTGAGTTGAGATAGGCATCATTTCTCAATTCCTCAAGCTCATTTAAATCCAAACTCCTCTTTAGCCCAGCCTTAGTTAAATCCATGTTGAGCTTTTTAATGGCCCACCATGCCTTGAACTCGATCTCAACGGGAAGATGGCAAGCTTTGCCATAAACAAGACGGTATGGTGACATCCCAAGGATAGTCTTATAAGCCGTCCTATACGTCCATAGGGAATCAAGGAGCCTAACAGACCAATCTTTCCTATTGGTGTTCACCACCTTCATCAAGATGTTCTTAATTTCCCGGTTGGCTAGCTCTACTTGGCCACTCGTCTGAGGATGATAAGGTGTAGCTACCTTATGCTTAACTCCGTACTTGGCCAAAAGAGCTTCAAAGGGCTTGTTGCAAAAGTGAGTGCCTCCATCACTGATGATTGCTTTAGGCACTCCAAACCTCGAGAAGATGTTTTCTTTTAGGAATTTGAGAACCACTTTGTGATCATTGGTTCTACAGGGTATAGCTTCAACCCACTTTGAAACATAATCAACTCCTACCAAGATGTAGGAGTGGCCAAAAGACATAGGGAAAGGTCCCATGAAGTCTATGCCCCAAACATAAAAAGATCCACTATCAAGATGGGGTTCAAAGGCATCATGTTTCTCCTTGAAAGCTTGCCTAGTCTTTGGCACTTATCACATCCTTTACTTACCTCATGGGCATCCTTAAAAAGTGAGGGCCACCAAAAGCCCGATTGAAGAACTCTCATTGCCGTCTTTTGAGAGGCAAAGTGGCCTCCACATGCATTCCCATGGCAATGAGATAGGATCCCATGCTTCTCTTGTTCAGGCACACATTTCCTTATAATTTGGTCCGCACAATACTTGAAGAGAAAAGGCTCCTCCCAATAATATGCATGGACCTTGGCAAAGAAATTCTTCTTGTCCTGAGAGCTCCATTCACTTGGTATTTCTCCCGTGACCAAGTAATTGGCAATGTGTGCAAACCATGGCACTTCCTCCACAAGCATCAAGGATTCCTCAGGGAAATCATCATTTATGGGAAGTCCATGGGTGTCATGAGCAATGTTGAGCCTTGACAAGTGGTCAGCTACCACATTCTCAACACCTTTCTTATCTCTAATCTGGAGGTTGAACTCTTGAAGCAAAAGTATCCACCTAATCAACCTAGCCTTGGCATCTTGCTTGGTTAGCAAATACTTCAAAGCTGAATGATCCGTGAATAGCACAATGGAAGACCCTATCAAATAAGCTCTGAACTTATCCAAAGCATACACCACAGCAAGTAATTCCTTCTCAGTGGTGGTGTAATTCTTTTGAGCATCATTCAAAGACTTGCTTGCATAGTAGATCACATAAGGTTTGCCATCTTCTCTTTGTCCCAAAACAGCCCCAATAGCATAATCACTTGAGTCACACATCACTTCAAATGGCAACTCCCAATTTGGTGCTCTCACAATGGGCGCTGATGTCAAGAATTGCTTAAGAAGCTCAAAACTCCTTTGACATTTATCATCCCACTCAAACTTGGCATCCTTCACCAATAATTCACAAAGAGGTTTGGCAATCTTGGAAAAATCCTTTATAAACCTCCTATAGAACCCGGCATGCCCAAGGAATTGCCTTATTCCTTTTACATTGGTGGGAGGTGGCAACTTCACAATTAGTTCCACCTTAGCTCTATCTACCTCTATACCCTTCTTTGAGATTACGTGACCAAGAACAATACCTTGATTTACCATAAAATGACACTTCTCCCAATTGAGTACGAGGTCTTTCTCTATGCATCTTTTCAATACATCTTCAAGATGTGACAAACAATCCTCAAAAGAAGTCCCATACACAGTTATGTCATCCATGAAGACTTCCATGATTCGTTCAACCATGTCACTGAAGATGCTAAGCATGCATCTTTGGAAGGTAGCAGGAGCGTTGCATAATCCAAAAGGCATCCGCCTATAAGCATAGGTGCCGAATGGACAAGTGAAGGTAGTCTTCTCCTGGTCCTCCACATCAATCTCTATTTGAAAATACCCGGAATACCCATCCAAGAAGCAATAACAAGGATGCCCAGATACTCTCTCAAGGACTTGATCCATGAAAGGTAAAGGGAAGTGATCCTTTCTCGTTACTGCGTTCAGCTTCCTGTAGTCAATGCACACCCTCCAACCAGTTGTGAGGCGTGTGGACACTTCATCTCCATTTTCCCCCTTGACTACAGTTATCCCGGACTTCTTTGGAACAACTTGGATTGGACTCACCCAAGTGCTATCCGAAATGGGGTAAATGATGCCCGCTTGAAGAAGCTTCAACACTTCAGCCCTTACTACCTCTTGCATATGAGGATTCAATCTTCTCTGTGGCTGACGAGTTGGCTTAGCTCCCTCCTCCATATAAATATGGTGCGTGCAAATCAATGGGCTTATCCCCTTCAAATCAGAAATTTGCCATCCGATGGCCTTCTTGTGCTTTCTAAGGATTCTTAGAAGATTGTCCTCTTGTGAAATGGTTAAAGAAGAAGAAATTACCACCGGGGCTTTATTGCCTTCCTCCAAGTAAGCATACTTCAACTCGGCAGGAAGGGTCTTCAATTCAAGCATAAGGATTGCATCCTTAGCTTCTTTCATCTCTTCCTCATCCTTGAACAAATGGAGGATCACTGGCTTTTGTCTCCAGTTTGACATAACGACATTCATTCCCATGGGTTCAGCTAACCCATCATCAAGATCTTCATGGCTTTCATCTGGATTCTCTTCAAACTGATCAAGGATACTCTGATTACAATGCTCCTCCACCAGGGTATCTATCATACACACTTCTTCTGGGCCCTCATCTTCTTCAGGATGGATGTGCTTTTGACATAGATGGAAGATGTTGAGTTCCAATGTCATATTCCCAAAAGTGAGTTGCATGACCCCATTCCTACAATTGATGATTGCATTGGATGTTGCAAGGAATGGTCTTCCAAGGATGATTGGAACATAGTTGATCCCTTTGACAATGGGTTCCGTATCAAGCACCACAAAATCTACTGGATAGTAGAATTTGTCAACTTGAACCAATACATCCACTATTACCCCCCTAGGGATTTTCACTGATCGGTCAGCTAAGGATAGGGTGATTGATGTTGGCTTGAGTTCTCCCAACCCCAGCTCCTTGTATACAGAGTATGGAAGCAAGTTAACACTTGCCCCCAAATCAAGCAATGCTTTCTCCACTTGGGTTCCTCCAATATTGACTGAGATTGTAGGACACCCCGGATCTTTGTATTTGATTGGAGACTTGCATTGGATTATAGCACTCACTTGCTCGGTTAGGAAGGCTTGCTTTGTAACATTGAGTCCTCTTTTCACAGTGCACAAGTCCTTCAAAAACTTTGCATATGTGGGTTCTTGCTTGATCATATCAAGTAAAGGAATATTCACCTTCACTTGTCTTAGCACATCAAGAATCTCAGAAGCATTCTTGATCGGTTTCTTCCCACGCAAGGCTTGAGGAAATGAAGGAGGCATGTGCTTCTTCATCATGCCTTCCTTTAAAAGAATTTGAGGTTCCTCATCCATGCTAGGAATGATGCTTTCTTTCATCTGAACTTCCTTTCCCTTTTGTTCATTCTTCTTTTCTTCTTTTCTATCAGCCTTATCTTCTTTGGCTTTCCTCTGATCATGCTCCGGCTGATGCACTTCCTTACCACTTCTCAAAGTGATAATAGCTTGCACGTCCCTCACCTTTGAAGAATCCTCATCTTTGGATTCCATTTCATGTATCCCCTTAGGATTTTGGTGAGGCTGAGAGGGAAATTTCCCTTTCTCATTGACAGTGTTCAAATTTGTGAGCCTTGAGATGGAATATTGGATGTTGTCAATTTTCTGAGACAACTCATTATGCATCCCATCTATCTTCTTGTTCAATGTACTCTCTACGTTGTCAATCTTCTGATTTAGTTGAGAGTTGATGGATTTTTGCTCACTCACAAAGTCACCCATAACCTTGCTAAGGCTTATGAGTGCTTGCTCAACTGAGGATTGACCTTGACTCTGTTGGCTTGATTGGGCTGGTGACTGATATGGGTTTGGCCTTGGCTTCCATGCAAAGTTTAGGTGGTTCCTCCAGCTAGAGTTGTACGTGTTGCCATAGGGAGCATTTGAATTTGGCTTCCATTGGCCAATCAGGTTAGCTTGTTCCCCAAACATTTCTCTTGCTGCCGGAATGGTGGGACATTCTTCCACCATATGTTCAAATGACTGACATATGGAGCAAGGATTGGCTGGTTGTTGAGGTTCTGAAATAGCTTGGACTTCGTGAACTTTTCTCAACTCCATTTCCTTTATTTTTCTAGCCATGGCAGCTACCTTGGCTTTCATCTCCATGTCTTCACTCAGACTGTACATCCCCCCTCTTGACATTTGCTGAACTGGCCTCTTCCCCATTTCTCTACTATTGGGCTCATCCCATCCACGGGAAACCTCTGAGACATAACTTAGGAAGTCCATAGCCTCCTCAGGGTTCTTGCTCATGAAATCACCCCCACACATTGTCTCCAATATCTGCTTCATTGAAGATGACATGCCATCATAAAAATAGCTCACCAAAAGCCATGTATCAAAGCCGTGGTGAGGACATGCATTGATGGCCTCCATATACCTCTCCCAGCATTCATAAAATTTTTCATTTTCACGTGCTGAGAAGTTGGAGATTTGTCTCTTCAATCCATTTGTTCTGTGAGTAGGGAAAAACTTCTTCAAAAAATCAGCTTGAAGTTCTGTCCATGTTCTTATGCTTCTCGACCTCAAGGAATTGAGCCATATCTTGGCTTTGTCCTTTAATGTGAATGGAAAGAGCTTCAACCTCATAAGCTCAATAGCTGTTCCCCCTTCTTGAAAAGTATTGCACACATCTTCGAATTCCTTTATGTGCGCATATGGATTTTCACTTTCCATCCCATGGAAAGTAGGAAGCAGAGGCACGATGTGTGGCCTGATAATCAATTGCTCTGTAGGAGGAATGATGCAAGATGGTGCACTCATCCTCGGAGGGTGCATCCTGTCCCTCATGGACCTATACAAGTTCGGATCATTCCCCTGCCCTTGTTGTGAATGTTGATCCTCTGGTTGATTCTCCATGACTTCTAAAATAATCTCTAATTCAATAGCTCGTGGAGTCTCTATCCGCACTAACCTTCCCTCTTGGTCTCTAATCCAATAGGGCATGCACGGATTCAGCTGGAACAAAGCAAACAAACAAAACAAAGAAAAAGAAAAAAAAAACAGAGCATGCGGAAGGAAAAACAGAGTATGAAAAATAAAAAAAAATGAAAGTTAAAAGCTAAAAGAAACTTATCTAAACTAAGTTAAAAATGTTCTAAAACTAAAATAAAAAGTTAGTAAATGAAAAATGAGATAGAATTCACCTTACTCATGAGAAGTCTCACAAGTTACCTCCGGCTGATGTATTCACAATGAAGTAGCACCTTCCCCGACAACGGCGCCATTTGATAACCCGACTCTTGGTAGCTTGGCATGTAAGGGTATCAACAAAATTTATACCTAACGTCCTTACACTAAAGTAGCAAAGCTACTATAGCATAGTGGCTCTAGGATCGAACACTAGGAAGGGTTTTTACTTTAACTGGTGAAGTTCGGAGGATGGAGTGAACTTTTCTTAATAAAAATTAAGTTAAGATGAAAACATATAAAGATGAAGGTGTGTAAACTAAACTAACATGAAAATAGGTTAAAAGATGGAAAAAGAAGTTTCTCAAAGCTTTGGATAGCCATGCTTAACTCACTATGTAAAAATGGAGATTTTGGGACTTTTCACCTCGAGTTGGGGAAGCAACTAAGGTGATGCTTACTTCCCGAACCGGTATGAGTTTAACAACTGAGTTTTAGTCCTTGAAAACTTACAAAAAGGGTAGTTGAACCTCATAAATGCTCTTTTAATGATATAGGTCATCTCCTCGACTTGCAATACAATGGCTCGTAGGGGATAACTAATGAACATCAGTGGATCTAACAATAAGAATCCACTGAGACCAAAAGGTTATCAAGTATTGGTCATTCAAAGCAAGTCAGAGGGATTAAAAGCTTTACTTTGAATGAAAACATTTATGACGCTCAGCTACTTACATTCATGGCTTGGAAATCTCCATCCTGACACGGGAGCTTCACATGGCATCCATTACTTCAAGAAACTAAAAGGTTTTAGCCTCTCATCCTTGGGGATTTCATCCTCCAAGGGTGTTTGGCTACTAAGAAAATGAGAAAGAAAAGAGAAAAGAAGCTTCTGAACAAAAGTGCTCTTATAACTTATAAAGTTACAGGTTACAAGATTAGATGATGATTGTCTGAGGCTCTTCACCTCAATTTAAAGACAATAACAAGCTAAATTACAAGAGCTATTACAAAAGCAACCTATTCATTGGTTGATTACAAGGGTAAAATAGGTATTTACAAAGCTAAAAATCAAGCAAAATATCTTGGAGAACCGGTAGTGGAATAACATCAACAACGTCTCAAAACAGGGGATTCAAAGGAATTTCGCAATGTGCCTAAATCCTCCTTGCGAAATTTTTGCAATGTGTTTCTTCATGGTGCGAAGTGGCAAAATTTCGCACCATGAAGAAAATCTCCTTGCGAAATTGGTCATTTGACATGATGCAGTTGCCTTCCAAAGGCCATATCTTCCTCATTTCAGCTCCAAATCATACACGGTTTGAAGCGTTGGATTCTTGACTTCCTAAGCTTTCAAATGGTATATAGCATGCAAAAAATGGACTTCGGGAAGTGCTCCAAAAGTTCAAAGGAAGACTGCAGCTGTTTTCTTCACTCTGTTTTCCTCTTCTCCATTGCTTGTGCTCGTGTTTCCACTTGAAATTCAAGCCTATAAACGTACAAAATCCTTGCTTAACTCGCCCAAGTAGCTCCTCCATCAATTGGCATGCTTGAATCGATTCATAAGCTGATAAAAACATGTCAACTTTGCCACAAAAAGGTTAAAACCAATTACTAAGGACCTTAATGAATTAATTGGGTTAAATGAATATGATTACTACCCAAAGGTGCTTAAAACCATTATAATTAGGTCTACAAAATAGCACTTTTTGGTAGTAATCAATTACCCCGAGCCATAAAAAAATACCAGAGAATGAGCAGAAGGAATTGCTCTGATACCATATTACTGGTTTTACCAAAAGGAAGGAAATGCAAAGAAAATAGAGTGAATGCATTGATTATTTGATTCTCAACTTTTCAACAGAATAAAGCCAAAAGGCTAGTTTATATGAGAGCTAGAGTAACAAATTGTAACCGACTCTCAGCTTAGAAAAAGAAAAAAAAAAACAAAGAAGGGGTAATAACAACCAAAGGGTAAAAATCAAGGGTATTACCAGCCCTTATTACAGAAATGCCAATGCTCTAATAAGGAATGCAAAGCTAATGTAAAGTGATGGACTTCAATTTCATGTGTCCATTTCAGTGAGTTTCTTGAAATGGTTATTCCATTTATAAAAAAATAAAAAAATAATGTAAAAAAATCTATGAAATTATAAAATCTTGTTAGGATCGTAGAGTTATCTCAACAGAAAACCAATTGACTCTACTTATTTTGAGGCTTATAGTGGTGTGTAACCATCTCCAACATTAAACACTCAACCCAAGGTCTTTTTTTTTTTGTGGAGCAACATTGTTGCATACCTAATAATTCCTCCTCCAACATGAGGCTTTTGCAACTTGAACCTTAAGACATAGCTCCAATACCACTTGTTAGAATTAAACACGTAACTATCTCATCTAAAAACCAATTAACTATCAATGAGATTAAGTTAATTCTCTTTATGTGACTTGATGTCATTCATTCGTCTTCATCCTAAGACTTATAATAGTGTCTAAGAATTTTCCACCTTACATACTCATCCCAATATCAAAAGCATTGTTTCATACCTAACAAATATGTTTTCTCCTTTTTCGTCATTTTTGTTTCTGACGATGTTAGGACATTTTCATGTATTGACAGTTTTGTTCTTTTTTATTTTGGCTTAGAAATCTTTTTAGGTAATAACTTACTCTCTATTGAAAAATGCGTTCAACCGGGTTGTCACAAGTAAGTCTAAAAAAGTTTGTCAAAGGCAAGTTAGTTTTTTGGAAGTTTTAAAATTGAGCTAAAAGGTCTTCATTAATTTTTAGCAACTTTGACATTTTATTTTTAATTAATTTTTATAAATATGATATTTTTTTAAGAAAATTATATTCTTAATGAATTTTTGGAAAGTTGATATTTTATTTTTGAAGAAAATTACTTTCTTAATTAATTTTTAAAAAGTTGATTATTTTATTTTAAAAAAATAAAATTCTTTTCTTAATTAACTTTTGAAAAGTTGATATTTTACGTTTTAAGAAAATTTCATTTCTAACTCTCTAGAGTCTTAGGCCTATATATAACCTACCTAAATATGTTTTTGGGTTGGACACTTTGAGAATCAACCAACTTGCCCTATTATTCCCAAGTTCTCAAGAAATTATTTATAGGATTAAATTTTAGGTTGTTAGAAGGATCTGTATCCCTTCAGAAGCTGAGAAGAATCTATTGAAGCATTTGAGGTACTACATCACATATGTGGATCAAGATATACATGCTGAAAAGTAAGTGTTTAAGGTAAAATGATCAGGTAAATCTGTATACTTCGATTTCAAATAGTGAATTGTAGATTGGAGGTCTTAAGCCCTGTGGTTTTTTATCTCCACAATTAATGTGGGAGTTTTCCAAGTAAAAAATTATTGTGTACATTGATCTTTGATTACTTTGACTATAGATGATGTATCTTGATATTCATCATTGGTGCATAAATTAACAATTTAATATTTTGAACTTTATTCATAATTTAACATGCATGTTAGTAGACCAAGGTATATACAAGGTCCAACCTATCGACCGAGACAAGTATGACTCATCCAAGTCATATCTACCTTGGGCAAGCCTGCTACGAAATTGGTCTTGCGTTTGACTCAGAGATGGTTTAGATTGATTCAAAATGAGAAGCAGCCTAGAAGTTGAGCCTTGAGGAGAATCAATCGCAGATGGTTTTATTCTCATTCACCTAATTGAAGAGAAAGAAAAAAAAAATAGGTTTGACTAAGAAGAAGAGGACGGGGAGGATGGTTTTATTCTCATTCACCTAGTTGAAAAAAAAAAAGAAGGGTTTGAAAGAGAAGAAGATGATGGGGTGGATGGTTTTATTCCCATTCATCTTGCTGCAAAGAAAGAAAAAAAATGGTTTTGAAAAAGAAGAAGATGGAGAAGATGAAGAAATGGGTCTTAGGTAATGAGGTAATGGGTTTACCCATGGGTGTTAGGGTATTTATAAAATGGGTAATGAATATAATGAAATAAATTGAAATGTAAACATAAATTATAACAATTTAATTTAATTATATTTTAAATAAATTACTAACTTTTTTAATACAATTAAATAAGATGTATAAATTAAATTTTATTAAATAACATATTACTAAAAAAATTAATAATTACTTGTGTCAATATTAACAATTGAAAATTTTTATAATTAATTAAACTTAATATGAAGATATGAAATAAAAGAACTTTTAATATTAAAAAATAATAAACATATTTTTATGTCTATTTAAATAATATTAAACTTAAAATTTTATAATAAGAGTTGATCAATTCTTAATTATCAGTGTATGTTACGAGAAAAAGCAGCTTAACATCCAGAACTCTGTGACCAAACCCCACTCAAGCCTCAATTCAAGTAAACACGTTCATATCATGCCTCAATTCAGGTAATTCAAGGCCAGTTTCTCCTTTATGACCGTTCAATTTCCAGTCATCTCGTGCCAAAACCTAATAGTCAAGAATCCAAACCCTTCAAACAAATCCAACAACGAAAAATCAAAGTGATACAATTGGATATGCATGCATATAAATAACAATTAACATGATCTCCTCTTCATATGCATATCATCCACATATCCAATTTATTTGTATTTCATCTCCTAGCCTGTTTACCTCACCACCAAGACTATCATGAGGTTTCTCAACGTTGTTTTTATTGTCATAGCACTTGTTTTGCTACAATTTATAATTAATAACTATGTGCGGGTTCAAGTTTTGGTAGATTGCTCGAATCATGAACCCACACCAACCCTAATATTTTTTAATTGATATTTTTCCAACCCAAGTCCAACCTTAACTTATTCAAAGTTTATCCTTCAACTCGAACCCTACATTGGGCACAAATTGGACCGACTCAAGTTGCAATCCTATTCACATATGCATAAAATTGTCCAAATATTATTTGATTTACAAAATGTTTGATAAAACTTAATATGTTTTATTTATGACTTAAGTTGATTTGAAGTTAAATTATTTTTAAATTGTGAATTTAAAATTTATTATTTAATTTATACTTTAAGTATTAAGGTTATTCAATAAAATTAACTTAACATTTGTACTTAATCATCAAATTGACACATTATTCTTATTAATTTCAACTTATATTTACCTTTTTTTAATTTAAATTAATATTTACTTTTATTAATATCAAATAATAAATTTATTTACTAAATGTTCATATTAAATGTCTTATAGAATCGTAAAAAAAACAATAATATATTTAGTTATAAAATTATATGAATCACAGACGTGGAGGCACTAACATGCAAGATATTCTTATTAGATGTGTGTATGGACAAAAAGAAATCAATGATATAAATATGTTAATTATTTTGAATAAATGATTAAAATTATTTTTACCTTTAAGTTATAACATTAAAGTGGGTTTGGTAAAATTTAAAACTCACTACTTAATAACTTAAGTTGAATTTAATTTAACTTTAGTAAAAAAAAAAATAGTGTTAGCATTATAAAATTTTTATTAAATATGAAAGTAAAAATATTGTTTCTATAAAAAGTAACATTTTTTTTTTGTATTAATAAAATCGTAAGTTCTTTGAACAAAATTAATAAAGCATGCATAAAAGTTTTTATTGATTTAAAAATAATAATAATAAAGAGTTTTTGACTTCTCAAAAGCGAAATCAAACAATATCTTAATCTAATAATAACTTAAATTAAGTTATGAAATTATATAAAGTCATTAAATTGATTTGTAAAACACTGTCTTAATCATCCATCTTCTTTGTCAATCACGAGCAAAGAGAAATGAAGGAAAGACGTCTTCAAAATTTAATCGATATGAATTTTCCATTTTGTATATAAATATATCATTTACAATATTTTTAGGGCAGAATTGCAAGAAAGGATCACAAAAATAGGTAAGAGTTTTGGGAAAGAAATATAACATATAAGAGGGAATGTTTAGAGAATTTAGGAATAATTACCCCTTTTTCATTCCTTAAAAACTTTAAACGATAAACTTGGTTTTTATAATAATTAAATATTTAATTCAACATTTGAAATATATTTTTAATATTATTTTCATGTTTATTGATTTGTTTCCACATTAATTGTTTATAAGATTAAAGTAATTCTTTGGTTATCTTTTGCATTAATAAAGGGTAGAATGCGAGTTCTAAGAATAATTTGGGATTTCATGAGAATTAAGTTTTGGAATTATGTAAAGTCATTAAATTGATTTGTCAAACACTATCTTAGTCATCCATCTTCTTTGTCAACTATGAGCAAAGAGAAATGAAGGAAAGACGTCTTCAAAATTTAATCGGTTATGGATTTTCCTACCCACACCTACCCTAATATTTTTGAATTGATATTTTTCCTACCCAAATCAAATCTTAACTTATTCAAAGTTTGTCCATAAACTCAACCCTACGTTGGGCACAAATTGGACCGACTCAAGTTGTACTCCTATTCACATATGCATAAAATTGTCCAAATATTATTTGATTTACAAAATGTTTGATAAAAATTAATATGTTTTATTTACGACTTAAGCTGATTTTAAGTTAAATTATTTTTAAATTGTGAACTTAAAATTTATTATTTAATTTATATTTTAAGTATTGAGGTTATTCAATAAAGTTAATATTTTACTAAATCATCAAATTGACACATTATTCTTACAATTTCAACTGATATTTGCCCTTGTTAATTTAAATTAATATTTACTTTCATTAATATTAAATAATAAATTCATTTGCTAAACATTCATATTAAATGTCTTATAGACTCATAAAACAACTATAATATATTTAGTTAAAAAATATATGAATCATAGACGTGGAGTCATTAACATAGAAGATATTCTCATTAGATGTGTGTAAATAGGGCGAAAAGAAATCAATGATTTAAAATAAGTTAATTATTTTGACTTAATGATTAAAATTATTTTTAAATTTAAGTTATAACATTAAGTTATTTTATTAGATATGCTTAAGTCTTGTTTAGGATAACTTACTACGCTTGGCTTTCATTAAAAACTGAAATAGAAACCAAAATCATAATTTTTAAAGGATAGTGTTAGCATTATAAAAGTTTCACTAAATATGAAATTGAAAATATTATTTCTATAAAAAGTAACATTTTTTATTTTATTTTCATACTAACTTTTTTTTAAGGTCTTAAGTTTTTTAAACAAAATTAGTAAAACATACATAAAAGTTTTTATTAATTTTAGAGAAAAGTTTTTAACTTCTTAAAAGTCGAACCAAATAATATCTTAATTTAATAATGACTTGTGTCATCAAATTATATAAAGTAATTAAATTGATTTATCAAACACTATCTCAATCATCCATCTTCTTTGTCGATCAAGGACAAAGAAAAATGAAGGAAAGACATCTTTAAAATTTAATCAGTCATGAATTTTCCATTTTGTATATAAACATATAATTTACAACAATTTTTAGCGTAGATTCATAAGATAGGATCACAAAAATAAGGTAGAGTTTTGGGAAAGAAGTACAACATATCATAGGGCATCTTTAGAGAAATTAGGAATAATTACCCCTTTTTCATTCCTTAAAAACTTTAACAATAAACTTAGTTTTTATAATAATTAAATATTTAATTCAAAATTTGAAATATATTTTCATATTTATTGATTTTGTTTTCACATTAATCGTTAAAGGGACTAAAGTAGCTCTTTGGTTATCTTTTGCATTAATAAAGGATAGAATGCATGGTTTAAGAATAATTTGGGATTTCATAAATCATTTTGACAATCTATTTCAAATTTGGAAAATGGAACTTCAAAAAAGTTTGGTGACTTTAAAAGTGATGTTAGATGCCTATAAACTAAAGTGAGTTTGATAATATTTTTACTTAAAATATTTTTTTATGAAAGTGTTTTTTCTAAAATTTTTAGGCTAAAAATGTTTTATATAATCACTACCAAATACACTTTTACCAATCTTGCATGAGGTAATGTACACCTTTTTCTTCGAAAAAATAACAAAATTTATTTATCTTAATAATGTAATTAAAAGACTATAATTAAAAAAGAAAAAGAAAAAAGTATATGAAACATCATATTTTTCTTAGGGAAGAGTTTTTTCTATGACTTGATTTCCAAATCAAAAGTAATGTTGCAAAGATTTTCATCCACAATGAGGCTTGAATGGGGGTAACATATATCATATATGTAAATAAATTAAAACTTAATTATAACACTCGTAAAACATAGGTTTATCTAAGATTTAATTTATATGTAATTGGCAGGTAAGGTTGTTAGGGTTGTTAAGAAAATCATACTTTGAAGTTAGGTATGACATTTGATGCATCATTTTGACTTAATCTCTTAACTTACAATTTGTTTGATTTAACTTCTATTTAATTTAGTATTTTATTACTTTATAAAATATCCCTCTAATTTATAGTACATCAAAGAGAATTAATTTGTACTAGTCCTTATTTTGAATTCTGAAAATCTCTACACCCTGGCTAATTTTATCTCAACGAATTGGAAAGTGATAGCCACATGCAGGAAGAGAATAAGTCAAATTTGATTGCACAAAATTAAATCTTTGATATATGTTTATTCCTAATAGAAATTTGACATTCATGTCAAAATAAAAATTTGTAAGACTAAGGCTTTCTTTAAGAAGTGTTTTAAAAAATAATTATGAAAAAATGATTTTCCAAAACAATTTTTAAAAACGGTTGTCTAATGTTTTATAAAGCAAAAGTTTATTTGAAAACTTGAAATATTCTTAATTTGTTTTCTATATTTTTTATATTTTTAAATATATTTTAAAAATAAAATTTATTTACACCATTTTATTTTTAATCATTTTTAATATTCTTATAATTATTTTTTAAACTAATTTTTAAAAATAGTTTGTATTCTTAAAATTGTGTTATGTTTTCTAATTATCAAACTTTTTCCCGGTTTTTTGTTAAAAAACAAAATAGAAAACTATTTTCACAAGCAATTATCAAACACCTAAATCTTCTTGCATCCTAACAAGATTCTTAATTTTTTAACAAAAAAATTAGTCTTTGTATCGAAGTACATGCTTTTAAGCCATTTAACTTAATCTTTAAATTAAGCTTTGTGACAATCCATTGGAATAAAAAGTATAATTAAAAAGTATAAAATCAATTTCCATACATTTGAAGTCACATCAGTTAAGAGAGTTCTCACCACCTTTTTCTTTTCTTTGGAATTGGTCGCTCTAACACACGCCCAAAAAGAGACAAAAA
Source organism: Vitis vinifera (assembly GCF_030704535.1). Taxonomy (NCBI): domain Eukaryota; kingdom Viridiplantae; phylum Streptophyta; class Magnoliopsida; order Vitales; family Vitaceae; genus Vitis; species Vitis vinifera. The sequence goes on along the minus strand of NC_081811.1, from coordinate 5,778,282 downwards.
AAAAGGAGAGAGAGAGAGAGAGAGAGAGAGAGAGAGAGAGATACACAAGAGAGGTAAGGAATAAAGCTTGCCAGCTACCATTGAGATGCACAAAACCCAACTCCAAAAACAAGCCTACGAGCTTTGATCTTGAGCATGGCCACCTTAGTAGCGGAAGCTACAGCAACATCTAGCACAAAATTGGAAAAATGCAGGCGGCGCAAACCCAACACTGCCAGCTACGTTCATTTCATTCAAGGCGCACCTGCCTCGTCTCTGTCCAGGGATGTATGTGCATGGGCTGGTTCTGGGTTCACATCTTTACCTAATAAAAACCCATCCTCAGGATATGTATTAAGATCAAGCAAATCAGTTACCTTACAGTTTTTCCTAGTCCATAAATAAATCCTTCCCTCAGCACCAGTGCTCATTTCGTCATTGGTGCATAAATTAACAATTTAATATTTTGAACTGTATTGATAATTTAACATGCATGTATTAATTAGTAGACCCTAGGTTAAGGTATATACATATACTGAAAAGACATCACCTAACCAACCCAATTAACACGTGTATCGTGTGCCTTCAGGGAAAAAGGGAGAAAAGTTTTATATGCATTTTTCTTGCATTGTCTCAAGAGATTTGAACAGAAGAAAACAAGATTATAAACAAGCTTTGTGGTGATGTGGAAATGGTATGTATATGCTTATACGTACCCAGATGATGCCCCAGTTTGAAAGGACATGCCTTGTGTCTCAGGTCTTGACGATAAAGGAAAGGTTGGTGCATGTGAGTGGAATCATCTACAAAGAGTTGATCAATTCTTAATTAGAAATATATGTTACGAGGAAAAGCAGCTTAAAACATCCAGAACTGTGACCGAACCCCAAAATTTCAAGCCTCAATTCAAGCAAAAACACACCTAGTCTTTTAGAAACTTCTCAGCATATGGGTCCTGTCCCTCCTGCCCCGAATTCATGTGAGCAAATCCCCGTTGGAGGCCCTCCTTGCAAAAACCCGCCTGCATCTCCAGCAAAAGCACATGCCACCGCTCCGGCTGTCAAGGCTACCATGCACAAGTGACATTTTTAAAAGCCATCAGCTCCAAGTATACTTAGTTTATTGTCGTTTGTCATCTGAATAAACTGATTTGCAGGTCATTTTGGCTTTAGTATCTGTATTTTATTTTTTATCTTTTGATGAAGTTTGTGTTCAACGAATAACATGGACGACTTCTGTGCGTTTCTGTGTATTACTTTGGCTCTTGATGTGTGCTGTAACCATGTGAAGTTTGTCCACTTCATGATACAAAAATAAAAAGAAGAAAGTAAATTTGAATCATGAACAAATTTTTGCTTGTTTCTTTTCTAATGATCATTGTCATTTGAACGTCTAAAACTTAATAATCCATTGATCAGTGATTTAATTTTTATTGGAAAGTAGAATATATATATGTATATATATATATATATGTATGTATCAACATAGGGTGGATTTGCCCTGACAAGACAAGCATTTTGGACACTAGGAATAGTGGGTTTTTCAATCAAAATCCTGACCATCTCACTGCTAAGACATTTTGAAGACGACTAGTATTAGGTTTTTCAATCAAATTTTATAGCATGCATGTCCCTTTCTTTTCTTTTGGGTTGAACAAACTTGTTATTTTTCTTTGCATATGGGGGTTTATCCTCTTTTTTCATCTATATTTATGGATCTCTTGGGAGAAGACATAGAAGCAATTTGGCTCTAGAGAAGCCCAAACTAACCCAAATCTTTCGATGGCGTAAGGATGATAGTTTTTAATATCCCTTTGTTATGGTGTTGGCTTCTGCACAGATTGGGCCCAGAGAGTTAACCGATTACACAGATTGCGCCACCTTGATCGAGGAATGCAAAGCCAATGTAAACTGATGGACTTCAGTTTCATGCGTCCACTTCAGCGAGTTTCTTGAAATGGTCATGCCATTTATAAATTCCTTTATAAAAAAATCTATGAAATTAAAACCTTGTTAGGATCCTAGAGTTATCTCATTAAAAAAACCAATTGACTCTACTTATTTTGAGGCTTATATATAGTGGTGTATAACCATCTCCAACATTAAACACTCATCCTAATTAATATGTTTTTTCCTTTTTCATCATTTTTGTTTCTCATGGTATTAGGATATTTTTATGTATTGGCAATTTTATTCCTTTTCATTCTGACTTAGAAATCTTTTTAGATAATAACTTACTTTATATTAAAGGCAAATTAAGTTTTTTGGAAGTTTTAAAATTGAGTTAAAATGTCTTTATTAATTTTTGACAACTTTGAGATTTTATTTTTAATTAATTTTTAGAAAGTTGATTATTTTATTTAAAAATAAAATAAAATTCTTTTGTCAATTAATTTTTGGAAAGTTGGTATTTTACTTTTTAAGAAAATTCCATTTCTAACTCTCTAGGGTCTTAGGCCTATAGATACCCTACCTAAATATGTTTTTGGGTTAGACACTTTGAGAATCAACCAACTTGATCTATTATTCCCAATTTCTCGAAAAAAAATTTACATGGTTGAATTCTAGGGTGTTAGAAGGATTTCTATCCCCTCAAAAGCTAAAAGGAATCCATTGAAGTATTGGAGGTACTACATCATAGATATGAATCAAAGTATAGGTGTTGAAAAGTAAGTCTTTAGGGTAAAACAGTTAGGTAAATCTGTGTACTTTGATCTCAAATAGTGAATTGTAGATTAGAGGTCTTAAGCCTCATGGTTTTTTTTTATCTCCACAATTAATGTGGGGGTTTTCCATGTAAAAAATTAATATGTACCTTACTTGATCTTTGATTACTTTGAGTATAGATCATGCATCTTGATATTTATCATTGGTGCATAAATTAACAATTTAATATTTTGCACTTTATTGATAATTTAACATGCATGTTAGAAGACCTAGTTTTACGTGTCATGAATTTCACCCTCGATTAAGGCATATACAAGTTCCAAAGTATCGATCGAGACAGATATGACTTAGACAAGTCGTATCCGCCATGGGCAAGCCTACTGGGAAATCGATATTTGAGTTTGACTCGGAGATGGTCTACATCGATTCAAAATGAGAAGCAACCTAGACTTGAGCCTTAAGGAAAATCAATTACAGATGGTTTTATTGTCATTTACCTAATTGTAGAGAAAGAAAAGAAAAGATTTGACAAAGAAGAAGAGGACGGGGAGAATAGTTTTATTCTCATTCACCTAGTTGGAAAAAAAAATGGGTTTGAAAGAGAAGAAGAGGATTGGGAGGATGGTTTTATTCCCATTCACTCTGTTGCAAATAATGGGAAAAAAAAAGGTTTGAAAGAGAAGAAAAGGGGAGGATGAAGAAATGGGTCTTGGTAATGACGTAATGGGTTTACCAATGTGTGTTAGGGTATTTATGTAATGAATATAGTAGTATTTATATCATGGACAATGAATATAATGAAATAAATTGAAATGTAAATATAAGTTATAACAATTTAATTTAATTATATTTTTAAAAAATTACTAATTTTTTAATACAATTAAATAAGATGTATAAATTAAATTTTATTAAATAACATATTACTAAAAAAATTAATAACTACTTGTATCAATATTAACAATTGAAATTTTTTATAATTAATTAAATTTAATATGAAGATATGAAATAAAAGAACTTTTAATATTAAAAAATAATAAACATGTTTTTATGTTTATTTAAATAACATTAAATATTATTAAACTTAAAACTTTATGAAAAGTATATTTACTTATATACATTTTACTGGTTGTCCAATACATAATGGAAGATATCGAGGCCGATGTGTCTCAAGACCTCCCAAGTTAAAGTTAATGACCGAGACTACGACTTTGAATCATGAGCATATACATATATTGAGAACCCATCACTTAACCAGCCCAATTAACACTTGTATCATGTGCCTTAGGGGAAAAGGAGAGAAAAGTTTTATATGTATTTTTCTTGCATTTTCTCAAGAGATTTGAACAGAAGAAAACAATTGCAAGATCATAAACAAGCTTTGTGGTGGTGTGGAAATGGCATGCATATGCGTATACACCCCGGATGATGCCCCATTTTGAAAGGACACGCATTGTGTCTTAGGTCTTGATGATAATGGAAATTAAGGTCGGTGCATGTGAGTGGAATCATCTGCAAAGAGTTTATCAATTCTTAATTAGGAGTACATGTTACGAGAAAAAGCAGCTTAACATCCAGAACTCTGTGACCAAACCCCACTCAAGCCTCAATTCAAGTAAACACGTTCCTATCGTGCCTCAATTCAGGTAATTCAAGGGCAGTTTCTCCTTTATGACTGTTCAATTTCCAGTCATCTCGTGGCAAAACCTAATAGTCAAGAATCCAAACCCTTCAAACAAATCAAACAATGAAAAATCCAAGTGATACCATTGGATATGCATGCATATAAATAACAATTAACACGATCTCCTCTTCATATGCATAACATCCACAGATCCAATTTATTTGTATTTCATCTCCTAGCCTGTTTGCCTCACCACTAAGACTATCATGAGGTTTCTCAACGTTGTTTTTAACTGTCATAGCACTTGTTTTTCTTCTGAGTGTCCAGCCACACAATGCTGCTAGGGGTCCTGTCCCTCCTTCTGGCCCCAGTTCATATGGGAAAATCCCGTTGGAAAGCCCTGCTTGCAACAACCCGCCTCCATCTCCTGCAAGACCACATGCCACCACTCCGGTTGTCAAGGCTACCATGCACAAATGACATTTTTACAAGCCATCAGCTCCAAGTATACATAGTTTAAGGTCGCATTTTTCATCTGAATAAACTGATTTGCAGGTCATTTTGGCTTTGGTATCTGTATTTTATTTTTCATCTTTTGATGAAGTTTGTGCAAAACAAATAACATAGACAGGTTCTATGCGTTTCTTTGTATTACTTTCGCTCTTTATGATGATATAAAAAAAAAATTAAAAAAGAAAGTTGAATCATGAATAAATTTTTGCTTCTTGTTGTTGTGATAATCATTGATCTTTGGCAGGACTATAACTCAACAGTCTATTAATCAGTGATTTACTTTATTGGAAAGTAGAATATATATATCACCATAGAGTGGATTTGCTCTAATAAGACAAGCATTTTGGACACTATGCATAGTAGGTTTTTCAATGAAAATGCTGACCATCCCACTGATAAGACATTTTCAGTATTAGGTTTTTCAATCAAATCTCGTAGCATGCATGTACCTTTCCAGGAGTAGCATTTTTGCATATCTAACAATCCCTCCCCCAACGCCGGGTTCCAATATCATTGCATACCTAACAATCTCTTTCCCAACATGGTGCTCTTGCAACTCAAACCCATGACCCATTTAATAATTACATTGATTAAACTGATTATAATTTAAAACTATTTAACTCATATTTCACTCATTTTGAATTTATTTTTAAATAAAAACGTCAATTAAATCATAAACATGTTTAATCAAGACATTGATCATATAGACTTATACAAAACCTAATTAAATAGAATGACTTAATTATTAAATGAGTTACTTTTGTTATTTATTTAATAATTAGATAGTATTTAGGTTTATGTTTTTATTAGTGTAAAGTTTGGGTAATATTACTATCAATAATCATGCCTTTGCTCTGCTTCTAACTTAAGTCTTACATGAAACGTATTCCAAACCAACCCTTTAACAATTAAACATTCATAAGTGACATCATATTGTCCTCGTATTGTTTGTTTCAAAAGAGGAATTTGTCTCATAAAATTTTCTACCATGTTTTTTCTATATGTTATCCAATGTCGCTTCATTTCTAAACGTATCCCCCAGCGGCAAGGGGACGGAAAGCGAAAATTTCAGGCATTTCAGAGGTTGAGACTCAAAATTAAGACCCGTCATTTTCTCCTCTGCCTTTTGGGTTAATATGTCTAGCCTCCCAACATGGTGCTCTAATTAATATCATATGTTAGAATCAAAGACTTAATTAACCATAAAACAATTAGCTATCGATAAATCAAGTTAATCTTGATGTCAATCATAGTTATCGTCAGGCTTAACTTTAACGGTAGGGTTGATTTCAATGGTATTGGTCTCTAGAAGAATATAAAAATCTATAACCCAATTTTTAGATCAAGAGGTCAGCGTTGATTTCAATGGAGTGGTCTAGGGAGCAGCGGATATTACTTTGGAAGCAGTTTTCTGTTGCTATGCTCTCTTATTTATTTGACTTCCAAAAATCAACGGAAGGTTTCAAAGGTAATTTCATTCTCAATATGTGACCCGAAACACATAGGAATTTGGTCTGGTTTCTTGGCTTGTGAGAACGGAAACGGGTAGACTGAAGGCCTTGAATTCCACAGGAGCACAAACTTTGAACCGTAATTCGATGCCTTCTTTTGGCAACCAGACGAAGCCATTTTCAAAGGAGAAAACCTCCACGTTCCATCTCCATGCATATAGGTCAATCTAACCCTTACTCTTCTTACTAGATGAAAACTCGTTATATTATCAAATTCCTCAATTCAAGTAAACACGTTCCTATCGTGCCTCAATTCAGGTAATTCAAGGACAGTTTCTCCTTTATGACCGTTCAATTTCCAGTCATCTCGTGGTAAAACCTAGTAGTCAAGAATCCAAACCCTTCAAACAAATCAAACAATGAAAAATCAAAGTGATACCATTGGATATGCATGCATATAAATAACGAATAACACCATCTCCTCTACATATGCATATCATCCACATATCAAATCGATTACATCTCCTAGCCTGTTTGCCTCACCACCAAGACTATCATGAGGTTTCTCAACGTTGTTTTTACTGTCATAGCTCTTGTTTTTCTTCTGAGTGTCCAGCCACACAATGCTGCTAGGGTTCAGCAAAGGGGTCCTGTCTCTCCTTCTGGCCCAAATCCATGTGGGAAAACCCCCGTTGGAGGCCCTTCTTGCAAACACCCGCCTGCATCTCCTGCAAGAGCACATGCCACCGCTCCGGCTGTCAAGGCTACCATGCACAAGTGACATTTTTACAGGCCATCAGCTCCAAGTATTCATAGTTTAGTGTCGTGTTTGTCATCTGAATAAACTGATTTGCAGGTCATTTTGGCTTTAGTATCTGTATTTTATTTTTCATCTTTTGATGAAGTTTGTGTTCAATGAATAACATGGACGAGTTCGCGTTTCTGTGTATTACTTTGGCTCTTGATTTGTTCTGTAACCATTTGAAGTTTGTACGCTTCATGATACAAAAATAAAAAGAAGAAAATTAATTGAATGATGAACAAATTTTTGCTTGTTTCTTTTCTGATGATCATTGATCTTTTAAACTTCTAAAAATATTTTTTTTCCTTCATTGACTATGCTCTCTTATTTATTTGACTTCCAAAAATCAACGGAAGGTTTCAAAGGTAATTTCATTCTCAATATGTGACCCGAAACAGATAGGAAGAAAACGGAGAGTGAGGGTTGGATGCATAGAAGACTTGATTCGAACCCAATTCTAAAACTTTCTTTAACATAGTTCAAGTAAAGATACATGGAGTCATAGATGACCGCTGTTATTGCACAAAAATATGGTTTGAAATTTGACATCAACTTCTGTAATAATTCATCTTCCTGACTTCCTTTTTGCCTTAAAATTTGGTCTCTCCTGACTTGTTTAAGACTAATATTAGATGGATTTTATTTTCTTCTTTGATTATTTATTTATTTATTTTAATCAAGTGAGTTTTGATCAGCCTAGGGAAACAAACATTGAGGTGGTATATGCGACATGGTATATATTTGTGCCATCATTTGAAAATACAGATACTGATAATTGTCTCTTGGCTTGTGGCCATGCAAACGGTGTTGCATGTGGAATGGATCATTTTCATAGGAGAAAACCTCCACGTTCCATCTCCATGCATATGGGTCAATCTAACCCTTACTCTTCTTACTAGATGAAAACTCATTATATTATCAAATTCTGATCCCTGAAAACTCTGGCGTGTCTGTAATTTTAAGAAAATTTTATGGCAAGTCATCAATTTCCAATTGCATCAATTAATAATTAATAATGGTTTTGGCAGATTGCTTGAACCTTGAACCCACACCTACCTTAATATTTTCAAATTGATATTTTTCCTATCAAAGTCAAACCTTAACTAATTCAAAGTTTGCCATTATTAACTGGAACCCTAAGTTGGGTACACGTTTGACCAACTCAAGTTGCAATCCTACTCACATATGCATGAAATTGTTCAAATATTATTTGATTTGCAAACTATTTCGCAACACTTATTATTTAAGTTGACTTTAAGTTAAATTATTTTTAAATCGTTAACTTCAAACTTATTACTTAATTTATACTTTAAGTATTAAGGTTGTTGGGTGAAGTTAACCCAACATTTTTGCTAAATCATCAAATTGACACATTATTCTCATTAATTTCAACCAATGTTTTAGAACCGGACCGATGATTGAATTGGAAAAGTTACGGATTCACTGGTCGGACTGCGGTCGAACCAATAAGGTCATAAATAATAATTTATATATTATATAAAATTTTAAATAATTATAAAAAATTAAAATTATATACAATTAAAAGTTTTAATAATATTTCATTTTTATATTTGACATATCAAATAAAATGATGAAGAGAAATATAAATATATTAATATTTTAAATTTTATTAAATAGAACATATATAATATTTAAATATCATTTTTTCATGGAGCAACATTGTTGCATACCTAATAATCCCTCCTCCAACATGAGGCTTTTGCAACTCCAACCTTAAAACATAGCTCCAATACCACTTGTTAGAATAAAAAACTTAACCATCTCATCTTAAAACCAATTAACTATCAGTGATATTAAGTTAATTCTCTTTATGTGGCTTGATGTCATTCATTCATATTCATCCTAAGACTTATAGTAGTGACTAACAATCTCCGATCTTACATACTCATCCCAAAATCAGAAGCATTATTACATACCTAATAAATATGTTTTTTCCTTTTTCGTCATTTTTGTTTCTCATGGTGTTAGGACATTTTTATAGTATTGACAATTTTATTCCTTTACATTATGGCTTAGAAATCTTTTTAAATAATAACTTACTCTCTGTTGAAGATTCAAGGCTATTGTGTGTTCAACTAGGTAGTCACAAATAAGTTTGAAAGATTTTGTTAATGGCAAATTATTTTTTTTGGAAGTTTTAAAATTGAGTTAAAATGTCTTCATTAATTTTTTGCAACTTTGCAATTTTATTTTTAATTAATTTTTAGAAAGTTAGATTTTTTTTTTTTAAGAAGATTCTTTTTTTAATACATTTTTGAAAGTTGATATTTTATTTTTAGTTAATTTTTAGAAAGTTGATTAGTTTATTTTTTTTTAAAAAAAAATAAATTCTTTTGTTAATTAATTTTTGGAAAGTTTATATCTTACTTTTTAAGAAAATTTTGTTTCTAACTCTCTAGGGTCTTAGGCATATATATACTCTACCTAAATATGTTTTTGGGTTGGACACTTTGAGAATCAACCAACTTGCCCTATTATTCCCAATTTCTGAAGAAAGGATTTACAAGATTGAATTTTAGGTTTTGTTATAAGGATTAGTATTCCCTCAGAAGCTTAGAGGAATCCACTGAAGTATTAGAGGCACTATATCACATATGTGAATCAAAATATAGGTGCTTGATTCATGCCCAATTGGTGTCTCAGCTGATTCGTGTCCAGCTGGTGCTCCTTGATTGAGGGAGTAATCAACAAAATTTATAACCTATTACACCATATACTAGGGTAGCAAAGACAAAGCTACTATAGCATAGTGGCTCTAGGATCGTTCACTGGGATGGGTTTTCACTTCACAAATGATATTAATTCAAAGCTGAATTGGTGCCTTTTCATTTCAAGGTTAGCTTTAAAAGAAAACATAAAGATGTTTGAAAGAAAAAGGTTTGGTTTTAAACTAACCAAAAATAGTAACTGATTTTACTTACAAAGAAAAATGTTTCTTGGAGTTTCAAATCACTAGGCTCAGATTCCTCATACAAAAAGGGAGAGTTCCGGTCACTTGTTTCTTTTCCTCGCATTAGAGAATTAACATATAGTTAATTCTCTAACCGGTGTTGTACAGATGCTTCCCATTAATGAGTTCAAACATTAAATCCCTCTCACTAATGCATCTTGCAATGACTCATACCTCTCACCTAGCACTTGCCATTCAAGGTGATCTTTAACCTTGGATTACCCGTCAAAAGCTCGCAAGAGATAACTAATGGATGTCTCCTTGGAGTCCAAAAGCTTACCAAGTGTTGGCAATTCTAGAAAATCCTACCTTCAAGTCACCTCCCAGAGGCTCGCAAAGGGTAAACTAGTGCATTTCCATGGTTGGAAATCACTTGCCTTACCAAGTGTTGGCCCAGGTGACTCTAAGGTGTTTTAAGTTAACTAAAAAGATAAAAACCATTAACGGTCACACTTTCTCTTCATTAAAAACTAAAACAACAAAACTTCCAAATTATGCATGTGGAAACTTACCCGGCTTTCCTTACTCCAAGAGACAAAAAGCTTAGCCTCTCATCCTCTATGGAAAAATCCTCAGAGTTTGGTTGGCTAGAAAATGAAAATGAAGGAGAAGACAAGAATATATATGAAAAACAGAGCAAGTGCTCTGTTCCTTGATTCTATATATGATATATCTATATTTTACATACTTCCCCGAGCGTCCTTTGAGAGTGTTTACAAGAGAGTTTATATAGGAAGGTAATTTACCCTTCCTTGGATACTTCCTAGCTAAGGAATTACATGAGTGGCTGAATACAAGGAGAAAATGGAAATTTATACAAAAATATCTGAAGAAAAGATCTAAAAGAGTCGGTGCAAAAATATCGGGAAGCTCCAGGAACATTTCGCAGGTGAAAACGAGGTCTGCGAGATTTCGCAGACACTCAAGAGGGCTGCGAAATATTTTCGCAACAACAAGTTAAACTCGCAGGGCTGTGAAATTGGCTTCCACCTTGAGGTTCTCAGCGTTCCAGCTTGCGGCATGTATCGGGTAGCTTCAGGAGGAATTCCATAGCACTGTACAAAAAGGCTGCGAAATTCTCGCAACAAAAGGCTGATTTCGCAACACTTTGGAATGATCTTCTTGCAATGGTTGTAACTCCTTCGTTTGAACTTTGAATCGTGCACCGTTTGAAGCATTGGATTCTTGACTTCCTGAGCTTTGAAATGGTATATAGAATGTAGAAAATGGACTTCGGTAAGTGCTCCAAAAGTGCAAAAGAATACTGCAGCTAGCTTTCCTCTGTTTTCTTCACTCTGTTTTTCCTCTCTCCTTGCTTCTCTCCTTGCATACTTTGAACGACTTTGGCAAAGGGCTATGGAGCTCCAAAGCTTGGTTCTTCATGAATTTGAGCTCTTCATTGCTTTGCCATGGATTCCAAATAACTCTCCTCAATCTTGGATTGTTTTGGTGATCAAATTACTAACAAAAACACCAAAACTTACACAATTTGATTAAAAATGATTGCAAGGGTCCTTAACATGTTAATTGAGTTAAAAGGCAATAACTACTACTCAAAAGTGTTTAAAAGAGTTAATTATAAGCTATGAAATTACACTTTTTGAGTAGTAATCACTCCCCCCAACCGACATATTGCTAGTCCCTTAGCAATGAAGGAGAGAAAAACTAAGCAAACATAATAATATACATAAAAGAGATCATGCAAATCACTCCAAAAAATGATATGAGTGGCATGATGGACATCCATGGATCAATAAAGATGTAAAACTCAACCTATAATAAGAGTTGTCAAAGCATTCACTTGATCATAGAGTACAAAGAATGGATATTATGCAAGTTTAAGCATCAAAAGAATTTCCACTCTCAAAAGATCCAAATCAAATTCTTCCACTAAAAGCTAAGTGTTAATGTGATTAGCTTCCGAGTATAGTATGGATAACTATCATCTCCCCCCAACCTAAGTCTTTCTTTAAGCTTAGCAAAATTAACCATCTCTTGATAGGCTAGGAACGCACCTCTTATTCACAATTCTTTTTACTTACTAAACTTAACCAATTCACCCATGTAACAAGCAGAGGATCGGTGACTCCCGACCAATAAAGGCTTAGGGCACCAGGCTTTAAAGGCTTTCGCCACCCCTTCGGACCATGCTCAGGTTTCAAGGCAAGCAAAAAAGTTTATTCTATTTTTTTTTTCTTTATTTATTTATTTATTTATTTTTTTTCAAAGACTCATTGGTCTTTATGAGGTGTCCCAACACTATTAAAGAAAGGTTAAAGGTGTCAAATTATGATTTCTCAAGCTTAGAGGGTGAGATAGTTTCACATCTTATAACCGGAATCTAATGTATGTGTGTGCGAATAGCTTAAGGTGGAAAAGATAAGTTTGCATGCAATGAGAGTTTCAACAATTCATCAACTTTTAGAAGAGCATAATACAAACTCTAAGACTCATGTAATCAAGTTGAAACTCGACTTCTCTCATTTAATTTTGAGAGTTAATCCTTAATATCCATGGAGTTTAAAGCAAAAATTTTAAAATGTAAACAAAAAGTAACTAAATTACCAAAATAACTTAGCATTATTAACAATACTTACTTCCTCAACTCTCCCCCCAACCAAGCTGAACATTGTCCTCAATGTGACAAAAGCGATTGAAAAATAGGGAGGAAGTGGTACCTCATGAGTGACATGGAGTCTGAGTCGTATAGGAGAAACCACATGTTTCAAAGAAAACATAAGAGTTAGTGAGTAGAGGAAATAGAAAAATGCCAAGTTTAAACAAAAATGATGTCTATGTATGATGTATCATCAGTAATACATCCAATCCTAGAATGTAAGACATCAAAACATGGAATTATCTATACTAATATAATATGCAAAGACAAAAAATAAAAAGATGATCAAGTAGTGGTAAGGTCCTGTGGAGCTGATGTATCTATGGTGGCCTCTTGAGTGGGTTGGATCAGGACTTTGGCCTCTGTTCTGGTAGTCTCCTTAGGTGGCATAGTCTCCCCAACTAGAGCTCTCAGCTGGTAGCTATGGGATTTGATGGTTTAAGGAGGTTAAAAATGGAGTGAGAGGCTTGGTGTGTGTGATCCCAGGGTGTATGGGGCTCTCTTCTTCAGATGCAAAAAAAAGATTGTGGGGCTCTGTTGGCATTTTAGCAACTTCCTTTGGCTTTGCAAGGTATTTTTGCAAACCTTCCTCCATTTCGCAAGTCAATTTCGCAATTTGAAGGTCATTTCTAAGCTTGGAGGTGATTTCATAGCCATTTCAAAGCTTGGAGATCATTTTGCAGCCATTTCAAAGCTCAAAAGTGATTTCGCAGCCCAAAATTGATTTCGTAGCTCATTTCGTAGCTCAAAAGTGATTTCGCAACCGCGAAATTCTCACTCAGCTTTGTGCACTTGTCTTCAAACGGCTATAACTTCTTCATTTCACCTCCAAATCGCATACCGTATGAATCGCTGGATTCCTGACTTCCCAACCTTTGAAACGAGATATCGTATGCATAATTTGTGCTTCAGGAAGTGCTTCAAAAATGTGTTCAACAGTAGTGAAATGGAGGTGCGACATTTCCGTTCATGGTTTGCACAGTCATCTTCAAACGGCCATAAATTTTCTGTTTCAAATCCAAATCGAGCACCGTTTGAAGCTATGGACTCCTGACTTCCCAATCTTTCCAATGAGATATTGCATGCATAATTTGAACTTCGGGAAGTAATCGAAATGTGTCAAAAATTTTCCAAAATGGGGTGCGGCTTTGAAATTGGGATTTTTCATGTTTTGGGATTTCGCAGCCATTTCGCAGCTGCGAAATGAGGGTCACTGTGCTGCGAAATGGCACTCGTGTGCCAAAAGTGGGTTTCGCAACCGCGAAATCCTCTGCGGAATGGAGCTTTCCCTGCGAAAATGGGATCTTTCATGCTTTGGAGCTTCGCAGTCGTTTCGCAGCTGCGAAATGGGAGTTCCTGTGCTGCGAAGTGGCACTCGTGTGCCAAAAGTGGTTTTCGCAGCTGCGAAAATTTTCGCAGAGAGGGTCTTGAGGCTGCGAACTGGTTTCGCAGCAAAGTGCCGATTTCGCAGAGGCTGCGAAATTTCGCAGACCCCTGTTTTTCCCCTGTTTTCGCTCCGTTTGACTCCGATTTTGCTCCGATTTTTTTTTTCTTCAATTTCTTTGCAATTCCTCTTGATTTTGATCATCCAAAAACCTATATTACATCAAAACAAATTAGAATTAAAGCATTGAAATCAAAATTAAAGCATTGAATCAAAATTAAAACAAGAAATTAACAAAGCAAAAAGATATGGACTAGCTAATCTTTAGAAAGACTAAGTCCATCAAAAAATTTGATCTTGATTTAGCTTGCCCGGATCCCATATAAAGTTTGCATCTCTCAATTGAGACTTGGTTTGTATGATTTTCCCATACAAAGCTTGGAGAAAAGGTGGAGGCATGTGTTTCTTCATCAATTCTTCCTTGATGACTATCCTCTGTGGTTCTCTTTGTACATTAACATCATAGCCATCTTTCTCTATGCTTTTCCCCTTTTTCTTTCCTTTGATTTCCTCCCTCTTTTCTTTCTCTGTTTCACTCTCTACCTTATGCTCTAGCTTGCATGTGGGCAGATCAACCTCTTTACCACTCCTTAGAGTGATCACTTCTTCAATTTCCTTCACCATTGAAGATTCTCCCTCTTGAGCCTCCATTTCATGGATACTCATGGAATTTTGATAAGGTTGAGAAGGAGAGTTTTCTTTCTCTTGCATTGTGTTGAGGTTGGCTAACCTTGAGATTGAATCTTGGAGAATATCTAACTTTTGGGCCATATCATTTTGCATTTCATCCATCCTTTTATTCAAAGTACTCTCCACTCTGTCAATTCTTTGATTGATTTGAGCATTGATGGCTTCTTGGTTTCCAACAAAATCTTCCACGACCTTGCAAAGATTCACCATAGCTTGTTCAAGGTTTGAGGCTTGTTGTGGTGATTGAGCAGGTTGTTGATACTGAGGTGGCTGTGGTTTCCAAGAGAAATTTGGATGGTCCCTCCAATTGGAATTGTAGGTGTTGCAATCACCAAACATTTCCCTCTCGGCTGGAATGGTAGGACACTCATCCACCAAATGCTCATAAGATAGACAAATGGCACAAGGCATAGCTTGCAATGGTGTCTGAGAGATGGCTTGCACTGGTTGCATATTCATCATTTCTAGCTTTTCCAATCTCCTTTCCATAGCTGCAATCTTTGTCTTCATGTCTATGTCGTCATTCAAAATATACATCTCACCCTTAGCATTAGGTTGAGACGTCATTCTTCCCTTATCTCTAGCATTTGGTTCACCCCATTCTCTTGAGACTTCAGCCATATAACTCATGAAGTTCATGGATTCCTCTACTATGGTATTCAATATGGCATGCACAACTAGCAATTTGTGAATTAAAAACAGAGAACACAAAAGAAAACAAAAGAAAAACAATTCAAAGAAAGAAAATTAAGGTAAACTAAAAACTAAATAAAAGGTATACTAAAATATGAACAATAAAGAAATAACAAGAGTTAGTAAAAGGAAAACAAAAGTCACCAAACTTGTGATGAAGATCACAAGTACTCTAGAAAGGTGATATCAATGTAAAGTGGCACCATCCCCGGCAACGGCGCCATTTGATTCGTCCCTAGCAGCGGCAGTGGCAATGGCACCATTTGATTCGGGGTTCGATCCCCGGCAACGGCGCCATTTGATTCGTGCCCAATTGGTGTCTCAGCTGATTCGTGTCCAGCTGGTGCTCCTTGATTGAGGGAGTAATCAACAAAATTTATAACCTATTACACCATATACTAGGGTAGCAAAGACAAAGCTACTATAGCATAGTGGCTCTAGGATCGTTCACTGGGATGGGTTTTCACTTCACAAATGATATTAATTCAAAGCTGAATTGGTGCCTTTTCATTTCAAGGTTAGCTTTAAAAGAAAACATAAAGATGTTTGAAAGAAAAAGGTTTGGTTTTAAACTAACCAAAAATAGTAACTGATTTTACTTACAAAGAAAAATGTTTCTTGGAGTTTCAAATCACTAGGCTCAGATTCCTCATACAAAAAGGGAGAGTTCCGGTCACTTGTTTCTTTTCCTCGCATTAGAGAATTAACATATAGTTAATTCTCTAACCGGTGTTGTACAGATGCTTCCCATTAATGGGTTCAAACATTAAATCCCTCTCACTGATGCATCTTGCAATGACTCATACCTCTCACCTAGCACTTGCCATTCAAGGTGATCTTTAACCTTGGATTACCCGTCAAAAGCTCGCAAGAGATAACTAATGGATGTCTCCTTGGAGTCCAAAAGCTTACCAAGTGTTGGCAATTCTAGAAAATCCTACATTCAAGTCACCTCCCAGAGGCTCGCAAGGGGTAAACTAGTGCATTTCCATGGTTGGAAATCACTTGCCTTACCAAGTGTTGGCCCAGGTGACTCTAAGGTGTTTTAAGTTAACTAAAAAGATAAAAACCATTAACGGTCACACTTTCTCTTCATTAAAAACTAAAACAACAAAACTTCCAAATTATGCATGTGGAAACTTACCCGGCTTTCCTTACTCCAAGAGACAAAAAGCTTAGCCTCTCATCCTCTGTGGAAAAATCCTCAGAGTTTGGTTGGCTAGAAAATGAAAATGAAGGAGAAGACAAGAATATATATGAAAAACAGAGCAAGTGCTCTGTTCCTTGATTCTATATATGATATATCTATATTTTACATACTTCCCCGAGCGTCCTTTGAGAGTGTTTACAAGAGAGTTTATATAGGAAGGTAATTTACCCTTCCTTAGATACTTCCTAGCTAAGGAATTACATGAGTGGCTGAATACAAGGAGAAAATGGAAATTTATACAAAAATATCTAAAGAAAAGATCTAAAAGAGTCGGTGCAAAAATATCGGGAAGCTCCAGGAACATTTCGCAGGTGAAAACGAGGTCTGCGAGATTTCGCAGACACTCAAGAGGGCTGCGAAATATTTTCGCAACAACAAGTTAAACTCGCAGGGCTGTGAAATTGGCTTCCACCTTGAGGTTCTCAGCGTTCCAGCTTGCGGCATGTATCGGGTAGCTTCAGGAGGAATTCCATAGCACTATACAAAAAGGCTGCGAAATTCTCGCAACAAAAGGTTGATTTCGCAACACTTTGGAGTGATCTTCTTACAATGGCTGTAACTCCTTCGTTTGAACTCCGAATCGTGCACCGTTTGAAGCATTGGATTCTTGACTTCCTGAGCTTTGAAATGGTATATAGAATGTAGAAAATGGACTTCGGGAAGTACTCCAAAAGTGCAAAAGAAGACTACAGCTAGCTTTCCTCTGTTTTCTTCACTCTGTTTTTCCTCTCTCCTTGCTTCTCTCCTTGCATACTTTGAACGACTTTGGCAAAGGGCTATGGAGCTCCAAAGCTTGGTTCTTCATGAATTTGAGCTCTTCATTGCTTTGCCATGGATTCCAAATAACTCTCCTCAATCTTGGATTGTTTTGGTGATCAAATTACTAACAAAAACACCAAAACTTACACAATTTGATTAGAAATGATTGCAAGGGTCCTTAACATGTTAATTGAGTTAAAAGGCAATAACTACTACTCAAAAGTGTTTAAAAGAGTTAATTATAAGCTATGAAATTACACTTTTTGAGTAGTAATCAGTGCTAAAGAGCAAGTCTTTAGAGTAAAATGGTCAAGTAAATTTGTGTACTTAATTTAATCTCAAATAGTGAATTGTAAATTATAGGTCTTAACCCCATGGTTTTTTATCATCGTAATTAATGTGAGGGTTTTCCACGTAAAAAATTATTGTGTACCTTGATCTTTGATTACTTTGAGTATAGATCATGTATCTTGATATTCATCATTGGTGCATAAATTAACAATTTAATATTTTGAACTTTACTGATAATTTAACATGCATGTTAGTAGACCTAATTTTATATGCTATGAATTTCACCCTTGGTTAAAGTATATACAAGGACCAAAGTATCAGCTGAGACAAGTACAACTCAGCCAAGTCCTATCCGCCTTAGTCAAGCCTACTACGAAATTGATATTTGAGTTTGACTCAAAGATGGTCTAGATCCATTCAAAATGAGAAACAGCCTAGAACTTGAGCCTTGAGGAGAATCAATCACAAATGGTTTTATTCTCATTCACCTAATTGCAAAGAAAGGCAAAAAAATACGATTGATTGAGAAGAAGAGAACGGAGAGGATGGTTTTACCCTCATTCACCTAGTTGGAAAAAAAATGGGTTTGAAAGAGAAGAAAAGGATGGGAAGGATGGTTTTATTCACATTCATCCTATTGCAAAGAAAGAAAGAAAAAAAAGTTTTGAAATATAAGAAGAGGACGGAGAGGATGAAGAAATGGAACTTAGGTAATGAGGTAATGGATTTACCCATGGGTGTTAGGGTATTTATAAAAATAGGTAATGAATATAGTGGTATTTATACCATGGGTAATGAATATAATGAAATAAATAGAAATGTAAATATAAATTATAAAAATTTAATTTAATTATATTTTAAATAAATTATTAACTTTTTTTTTAATACAATTAAATAAGATGTATAAATTGAATTTTATTAGATAACATATTACTAAAATAATAATAATTACTTCTATCAATATTAACAAGTGAAAAATTTTATGATTAATTAAATTTAATATGAAGATATTAAATTAAAAGAACTTTTAATATTAAAAAATAATAAACATATTTTTATGTTTATTTAAATAATATTAAATATAATTAAACTTGAAACTTTATAAAAATTATATTAATTATATACATTTTGCCTGTCATCATCTGATACCGATCAGAGTGCCTCAAGACCTCCTAAGTTAATGACCAAGACTATGACTTTAAAAGATAGGTATATACATATATTGAGAACCCATCACTTGATCAACCCAATTAACACTTTTATCACGTACCTTTGGGGAAAAAGGGACTTGTGCTCTTGATTTGTGTTGTAACGTGTAACCATGTGAAGTTTGTACACTTCGTGATGATATAAAAAAATAAAAAAATAAAAAGAAATTTGAATCATGAACAAATTTTTGCTTCTTGTTGTTGTGCTGATCATTGATCTTTTGTAGGGCTAAAACTCAGCAGTCTATTAATCAGTGATTTACTTTATTGGAAAAGTAGAATAGATCAACATAGAATGGATTGCCCTGTAATTGAACTTTTCAAAAAATCCGGGCCACCCAACTGATAAGAATAGTAGGTTTTTCAATCAAAATCCTAACCATCTCATTGATAAGACATTTTGAAGACTACAAGTATTAGGTTTTTCAATCAAATTTTATAGCATGCATGTCCTTTTTTTTCATTTCTAACTCTCTAGAGTCTTAGGTGTATATATAACCTACCTAAATATGTTTTTGGATTGGAGACTTTGAGAATCAACCAACTTGCCCTATTATTCCCAATTTCTCAAGAAATAATTTATAGGATTGAATTTTAGGTTGTTAGAAGGATCTCTATTCCCTCAGAAGCTAAGAAAAATCTATTGAAGCATTGGAGGTACTACATCGCATATGTGAATTGTAGATTAGAGGTCTTAAGCCCTATGGATTTTTATCTCCACAATTAATGTGGGAGTTTTCCACATAAAAAATTATTGTGTACATTGTTCTTTAATTACTTTGAGTATAGATGATGTATCTTGATATTCATCATTGGTGCATAAATTAACAATTTAATATTTTTTAACTTTCTTGATAATTTAACATGCATGTTGGTAGACCTAGTTTTACGTGTTATGAACTTCAGCCTCGATTAAGGTATATACAAGGTCTGACCTATCAATCGAAATAGGTATGACTCATCCAAGTCGTTTCTGCCTTGGGCAAACCTACTACGAAACCAGTATTGAGTTTGACTCAGAGATGGTCTAGATTGATTCAAAATGAGAAGCACCCTAGAAGTTGAGCCTTGAGGAGAATCAATCGTGGATATTCTCATTCACCTAATTGCAGAGAAAGAAAAAAAAAAGGTTTGACTAAGAAGAAGAGGATGGGAAGGATGGTTTTATTTTCATTCACCTAGTTGAAAAAAAAAAAAGTTTGAAAGAGAAGAAGAGGATGCGATGGATGGTTTTATTCCCATTCATCTTGCTGCAAAGAAAGAAAAAAATGTGGGTTTGAAAGAGAAGAAGAGGACGGAGAAGATGAAGAAATGGATCTTGGGTAATGAGGTAATGGGTTTACCCATGGGTGTTAGGGTATTTATAAAATGGGTAATGAATATAGTGGTATTTATACCATGGGTAATGAATATAATGAAATAAATTGAAATGTAAACATAAATTATAACAATTTAATTTAATTATATTTTAAATAAATTACTAACTTTTTTAATACAATTAAATAAGATGTATAAATTAAATTTTATTAAATAACATATTACTAAAAAAAATTAATAATTACTTGTATCAATATTAACAATTGAACATTTTTATAATTAATTAAATTTAATATGAAGATATGAAATAAAAGAACTTTTATTATTAAAAAATAATAAACATATTTTTATGTCTATTTAAATAACATTAAATATAATTAAACTAAAAACTTTATAAAAAAAAAGTATATTTAATTATATATATTTTGTCTGTCATCTAGTACCAATCAAAGATACCGAAACCGACGTGCTTCAAGACCTCTTAAATTAATAACCGATACCATAACTTTGAACCATAGGTATATAAATATATTGAGAACCCATAACTTAACCAACCTATTAACACTTTTATCATGTGCCTTTGGGGAAAAAGGGAGAAAAGTTTTATATGCAGTTTTCTTGCATTTTCTAAAGAGATTTGAACAGAAGAAAACATGATCATAAACAAGCTTTGTGGTGGTGTGAAAATGGTATGTATATGCGTACACACGCCGGATGATGACCCATTCAAGGACACACACGTTCCTATCATGCCTCAATTCAGGTAATTCAAGGACAGTTTCTCCTTTATGACCGTTCAATTCCAGTCATCTCGTGGTAAATCCTAATAGTCAAGAATCCAAACCCTTCAAACAAATCAAACAATGAAAAATCAAAGTGATACCATTGGATATGCATGCATATAAATAACAATTAACACCATCTCCTCTTCATTTGTATATCATCCACATATCCAATTTATTTGTATTTCATCTCCTAGCCTGTTTGCCTCACCATCAAGACTATCATGAGGTTTCTCAACGTTCTTTTTACTGTCATAGCACTTGTTTTTCTTCTGAGTGTCCAGCCACACAATGCTGCTAGGGTTCAGCAAAGGGGTCCTGTCTCTCCTTCTGGCCCAAATCCATGTGGGAAAAGCCCCATTGGAGGCCCTCCTTGCAAACACCCGCCTGCATCTCCTGCAAGAGCACATGCCACTGCTCCGGCTGTCAAGGCTACCATGCACAAGTGACATTTTTACAGGCCATCAGCTCCAAGTATTCATAGTTTAGTGTCGTGTTTGTCATCTGAATAAACTGATTTGCAGGTCATTTTGGCTTTAGTATCTGTATTTTATTTTTCATCTTTTGATGAAGTTTGTGTTCAATGAATAACATGGACGAGTTCTATGCGTTTCTGTGTATTACTTTGGCTCTTGATTTGTTCTGTAACCATTTGAAGTTTGTACGCTTCATGATACAAAAATAAAAAGAAGAAAATTAATTGAATGATGAACAAATTTTTGCTTGTTTCTTTTCTGATGATCATTGATCTTTTGAACGTCTAAAAATATTTTTTTTCCTTCATTGACTATGCTCTTTTATTTATTTGACATCCAAAAATCAACGGAAGGTTTCAAAGGTAATTTCATTCTCAGCATGTGATCCAAAAAAGAGAGGAAGAAAACGGAGAGTGAGGGTCGAATGCATAGAAGACTTAAAAATGGATTCAAACCCAATTCTAAAGTTTCCCAACATAGCTCAAGTAAAGATACATGGAGTCATAGGTGGCTGCTGTTATCGCACAAAACTATGGTTTGAAATTTGACTTCTGCGATAATTCATCTTCCTGACTTCCTTTTCAACTTAAAATTTGGTCTCTCCTGACTTTGTTTAAGTCTAAGTTAGATGGATTTTAATTTCTTCTTTGATTATTTTTATTTTTTTTAATCAAGTGAGTTTTGATGATCAGCCAAGGGAAACAAACATTGAGGTGGCATATGAGACATATATATGGTATGTGTTTATGTGCCTATTTCTAGAGAAAAGACCATCATTTGGAATTACAGGTACTGTTAATTGTCTCTTGGCTTGTGACCATGCAAACATTCCATCTCCATGCATATGGGTCAATCTACCCCTTACTCTTCTTACTAGATGAAAACTCGATATATTATCAAATTCCAATCCCCTAGGAACTCAGGTGTGTCTGCAATTTTAAGAATTTTTTATGGCAAGATATATATAACTTTCCAATTGCTTCAATTTATAATTAATAATTATGTGCGGGTTCGGGTTTTGGTAGATTGCTCGAATCATGAACCCACACCAACCCTAATTTTTTTTAATTGATATTTTTCCAACCCAAGTTGAACCTTAACTTATTCAAAGTTTATCCTTCAACTTGAACCCTACATTGGGCACAAATTGGATCGACTCAAGTTGCAATCCTATTCTCATATGCATAAAATTGTTCAAATATTATATGATTTACAAAATATTTGATAAAACTTAATATGTTTTATTTATAACTTAAGTTGAATTGAATTTAAATTATTTTTAAATTGTGAACTTAAAATTTATTATTTAATTTATACTTTAAAGTATTAAGGTTATTCAATAAAATTAACTTAATATTTGTACTAAATCATCAAATTGACACATTATTCTTATTAATTTCAACTTATATTTACATTTTTTAATTTAAATTAATATGTACTTTTATTAATATTAAGTAATAAATTTATTTGAAAAATGTCTTATAGAATAGTAAAATAACAATAATATATTTAGTTATAAAATTATATGAATCACAAACGTGGAGGCATTGACATACAAGATATTCTCATTAGATTTGTGTATGGACAAAAGGCAATCAATTATCTAAAATAAGTTAATTATTTTGATTTAATGATTAAAATTATTTTTACCTTTGAGTTATAACATTAAAGTGGGTTTGGTAAAACTTAATACTTATTACTTAATAACTTAAGTTGAATTTAATTTAACTTTGGTAAAAAATAGTGAGAAAATAAAGGTTAATCTTAAATGAAAAAAACACCCAAGAGGGGGGTTAAATTGTGTTTTTAAAATTCTTTTTGAACACAACAAATTCAAGCACAAGAGAAGCAAATATAAAGAGATAGAGTTAAAGAAATCAAACTCAGATTTTATAGTGGTTCGGCACTTCCTTACCTACATCCACTCTCCTCAACCTCCTAACCGATTGAGGGTTCCACTAACGTGAAACTTCAACCAAGCTTCTAATCTCCTTTACACTTGGATTCTGGCTCCAATGGGCTCTTACACAATCTCTTCAAGATTCAACTCACTTAAAGGTTTTAACACTCAATTTGACAAGAATGAATCCCTCAACTTAGCTCAATAATAATTCAAATACAAATCCAAGCTAGGATGAATAACAAAGGTGCACTAAAGGATATGCAAGTGAAGATTTAATGCACCAAGAAAGAAATGAGAGCTTTAAGGCAAGAACAAGTGGGTAGACAAATAAATGCAGGTGTTCTCTTGTTCATAAATGAAGTGGAGCTCTCTATTTATAGGTTTCTAATCTCGGGAGGCAAAAAAAAACAAAACGCAACCTCAATCGATTGAGTTATAGTCGACCGGTTCATTAGTCGTTTGAGCATTTAATGCTTTGACAGGTTACCGTTACTTTGACCGGACCTCGACTGAATGTCGACCCGGAAGGGAATTACCTCGACCAGAAAGGGAAGGCTACTAGAAGAGAGAGAGAGTGTTTTTTGCACTCCTTGACCGAACCTCGATCGGGCAAAGGGAACCGGTCGACCGGTACCCTAGCCAGTTGAGCCGGTTGGCTAGTGCCTCAACCGGTTCACCATTTTGGCTCCGAAAACCTATCTTTTTATGTTCTTTTCTCTTCTAACGCTTAGGCAAGGTCTTTAAGTAAATTAATATATCAATTTTGAAATGATTTGCCTAAGGCACATTTGATAAAACTCGGGTTTTAATGAAATAGTAACTTTAAAGAATAAACTGAGTTTTGAAAGATGCATGAAATGATATGTAAAACCTAAGTGCACCCATGCATTCATCTTACATTTGTTTCCTATGATTGAAGGTCTTCCAAACGTCTTGATCTTGCATCCATTAGGTCTTTTGATGAATTTCCAAATTAATACCTGAGATTCTTTACAATTCAAACTAATTAGTAACTTAATCATGGTATGAAAGTAAAAATATTGTTTCTATAAAAAGTAATATTTCTTTTTTTGTATTAATAAAATCATAAGTTGTTTGAACAAAATTAATAAAACATGCATAAAAGTTTTTATTGATTTTAAAAAAAGAGTTTTTGACTTCTCAAATACGAAATCAAACAATATCTTAATCTAATAATAACTTAAATTAAGTTCTGAAATTATATAAAGTCGATCGTTAAATTGATTTGTCAAACAGTGTCTTAGTCATCCATTTTCTTTGTCAATCATGAGCAAAGATAAATGAAGGAAAGACGTCTTCAAAATTTAATCAATTATGAATTTTCCATTTTGTATATAAATATATCATTTACAATATTTTTAGGGCAGAATTGCAAGAAAGGATCACAAAAAATAGGTAAGAGTTTTGGGAAAGAAATATAACATATAAGAGGGAATGTTTAGAGAATTTAGGAATAGTGGGTGTTTCTCATTCCTTAAAAACTTTAAACGATAAACTTGGTTTTCATAATAATTAAATATTTAATTCAAAAGTTGAAATATATTTTTAATATTATTTTCATGTTTATTTATTTTGTTTTCACATTAATTGATTTAAGATTAAAGTAATTCTTTGGTATCTTTTGCATTAATAAAGGGTAGAATGCGAGTTCTAAGAATAATTTGGGATTTCATGAGTTATTTTCATAATCTATTTCAAATTTTGAAAATGAATCTTCAAAAGAGTTTAGTGTCTTTAAAAGTGATGTTAGGTGCATTTGATAGTATTTTTACTTGAAATGTTTTTTGTGAAAGCATTTTCTTTAAAAATTTTGGACTAAAAACATTTCATATAATCACTACCAAACGCCCTCTTACTAATCTTACGTGAGCTAATGTACACCTTTTTGTTTAGAAAAAGAACAAAATTATTTATCTTAATAATGTCATTAAAATATTATTAAAAAAATAGTCTATGAACCATCATATTTTTATCGGGGATGAGTTTTTTCTATGACTTGATTTCCAAATCAATAATAACTTTACAAAGATTTTCATTCACAATGAGGCTTGAATGGGTAAATAAATTCAAACTTGATTCTAATGCTTGTAAAACATTGGTTTATCTAAGACTTAATTTATATGTCATAGGTGGGTAGGGTTCTTAAAAAAATCAGAGTTTGAAGTTAGGTTTGACCTTTGATGCATCATTGTTCGTTTCTTCCGAATTGGTCGCTCCAACACACGCCCAATATATATATATATATGGATTTAAATTTTTTTTTTTTTAAAAAAAGGCAGCTTGTCATCTACAATAGCCTAACTCCAAAGCCAAGCCTACGAGCTTCGATCTTGAGCATGGCTATCCTTAGCAACAGAAGCCACAACAACATCTATCATAAAATTGGGAAATGCAGGCGGCGCAAGTCCGACACGGCCAGCTACGTTGATTTCATTCAAGGCGCACCTGCTTCCACTCTAACGAGGGATATGTGTGCATGGACTGGGACTAGATGATGGCACCGCACCCGACTGCAGGGACTGACGCAACATATCATTTCCCTCGGCCCATCCATGCAAAGGCTTCACTGCTTCAACTTGTCCGATCCTCCAACCTAAGAAAACTAGGAAAGTAAATAGCATCATGAAGAGGCTTTTCCTACAAGTGAATCCCATTTTTCAAACAAGGAATGAAACGTTTTTGTTTTATATGTATTGTTTTTCTATCTCTGGATCTTTTCTGAAAGGTGAGAGTTAAGGAGATCGAGAGTTGATTTATAAAGGGGTTGGCCTTCCTCTTTGTAGTCCTTGGTGACGGTTGACTAGTGGCATTATGGTTTTCTGAGAAAGATGGTTTGACTAGGCCAATCTTTTCAGGGTTGGACCGAGTGGGAATGAATCAAGTGATCTACTGACAACTACACGGCAACATAGTCTTCATATATAAAAGTCATCAAAATGAGGGAAGTGATTACGATTTACAATATGTATATAAATGTAGGGCATCATGTGGGTCAACTTGGATAATTCTTTCTAGGATTCTTAATTAAATATCATAGTTTTCAAATCATATAAATAGCCATGGATTTGCACAAGTTTTGGTAATTGAGTAATATAAAAATAGGTATTAGATCAAATTCAATCTTGAGAATATTTAATCATTTCAATCTTTCTTTTCTTTTTTTAAGGGTATTTGGTTTCTTAAAAAGTATCAAAAAGAGAAAAATAAAACAATAAAAGAAAGTAATTTTCTTACGTTTAAATAATATAAAGAAAAGATAAGAAAAATATCACAAAAATAAGAGAGAAATATGCTAAATAGTTTTAATTTCTTCTCACTTTGCTTAGAATTAAATAAAAGAAAAGTTGAAAAAATGTATTTTCTTTTTCTTTTAAATGTTTAATTTTCTCTCTTGATTTTTTCATGAAAAAGAAATTAATACTTTTTCTTATTTTTCTTTTTCCTTAAACTTTAGAATAATCAGATATAGTCTCAATAACAAATATATTGTATATGGAATAGATATGAAGTAGAGGATGATTTTGAATATATCTATGAAGTTACCTTCTTCAACAAGCTAAATGGCCACATGGAAGGAGGATTAACTACCAACTCCAACTCGATTTGATAATCTTTTTTCCTCTTTAAGGGAGCCTTTTAAGCAACTCAAGTGGTATCATGCCCTTAAACTCATCAAGGATTCCCTTGATTACCTTAGGTAAGCGTTCCCCTCCTTAAGTGTAGCCAAGTAAGTCACCTACTTTTTCTTTAACCCTTTTTTCACTTGCATAGCTGATAACAAAAGGGTTATGAGTATACCTTTGGTGACCATAAGGACTACAAATGGTGTCTCCTTATCTAAGATATCATGGAACATAGAAAGGATAGTCGCACTATCTTGACCTTGCATAGGAAGTCCATCCCTAACACAACATTGAAGCCATCCATCAATGCCACTATAAAGTCCATCTTGCTTTCCCAAGTGTCAATATGTAGGGTAACCCCCCATGCTACATCTTAGAGTGGCTTGGTAGCAAAATTGACTCCCATAAGCCATTGACCTTCCTTGGATGCATGGAACTTTAGTTTCTTTACCTTATCCACAAAGACGATTGTGTATGGCACCCTTGTCCACCATGGCCTCAGTAGGCTTGTCATTCACATAGGCTTTTACGTACATCAATCCTTTGTTGAGAGGAGTCTTAGGCACCGACTTAGTCTTAAAGGAATTTAAGAGATACATTGACCTGATATGAGCATCACTTTTTTTCCTTCTTATCAATCATGGCATTAAGGGTCTTCCTTTTAAGGCAGTCTCATGTCCAGTGTGAATTGTCGCATAGGAAGCAACTAGTCTTAAGAGTGAACTCCTCCCACTTGCCCTTGTCTTCCTTGGCATTAAAGGTCTTGTTCAATCATTCTTTAGAGGAGTTGTAGCTCTTCGACCCTTTATCTCCCCCACTTTTAGCATGGTTACCCTTTGATAATGGCTTTGGCTTGGAGAAGTCTCCCCTCTTATACTCCACTAAGGACACTACTACTACCAAGGTCATGGAAAGGTCTTGGACACCACAACATCTTAGCTCATGTGATCCAACTTTATGGGTTGTCCATGAAGTTGAACAACCCCTTTGTCATTTTAGGAATCTCAAGCATGAGTGTAGAGAACTCTTTAATGTACTCATGAATCAAGTTTATGTGCTTGAGACACTTCATGTTCTTTCTTGCTAGGTAAGGTACATCTTTCAAGTATAATTGCCTATCAATCTCCCTCTTAAAGGCATCTTATTTGTCTATAATGCATGTGTCTTTTTCTATATCAACATACCTCTGACGTCACCATAGAGTAATCATGTTAGTAAGGTAGAGGGTTATGTGTACCTTAACGGCCTCATCAGTTAGTGTTGTTACCTCAAAATACCACTCCATGCATGTGCCACAAAAATTTGTTTAGATCCTTAGCATCCTTCTTGCCATTGAAGACATGTGGCTTTGGCATCTCTACCTTAGGTGCCTTATGAGTGGTTGTGACTTGAGTAGAAACCACACTCTTATAAATGGTCGGTTCTTGATGTACCTCATTACCATGAGTCTCTATACGTGTTGCCAATGACTCTATAGACCCTCAATTTTGTCCCTTTAGCACATATCTTTAAGTTCAATTCTAGTGCTCCATAGTAGTTCCTTGATGGCCTACTACTACTCGTGTAGCTTACCTTTTCTGAGCCACTTTGGAGACTTTGGTTAAGGGGTTTATCCAGTTCCACATTACGACCTTGGTTGCCCTTCAAGTTTAGATTAGGTTTCATTTAGATACACTTGGCCCATTAGGCACCACCCTAGGCCCACTTAGATTCACCTTGACACGCTTAGATCCACCTAGACACCTTCTAAGTTGCACACATTCACCTTAGGTCACTTAAGCACTTTTTCAGAATAGGTCACTTGGACACTTGCTTTGGCATAGTCCACTTAGGCATGTTCTTGATTTTGGTTACTTCCTTTTCTGAGATAGGATGAGTATTGGCTTGATTATATATTGCATGAAATGAATTTTTTATTTTTATTTTTGAGAGTTTGAGTTTGACATTTAAATTATTATAATCCGTTGCATTAATTTAATTTTTTGATTTTTTTTCTAATTACATACGTCTAATATTTATTTTTATACCCTTATCAATTTATTTGTTTATTTACTCACTTATTCATTCATTCTTTAATTCCATGAATTGACATCTTGGATTTTTGTGGCCATGTGATTTGATTTTCTATTTTATTTTACTCTATTTTCAATTATATGATTTCTTATTTCAACTTTATTTTTAATTTTATATGAGAGTTGGAGCCATCAAGGAGAGGATATCACAGTTGAATGGAGGATGAAAAGAAGATTTATATTGTTAAAAAATGAAGGCAAATCACGATTGAAGGTAAAAGGAAAGGAATTTTTTATTATTTTTTATATGTAGAAAGTGGAGATTGACAGATCTGGAGAAGGAGAATTTCACTACCTCGGCAAGAAGAGGTCTTAGATTATGACTGATAGGAGACGTTTTTCAGTATGCATTGCATAGATGATTTGGTGCGATTGCATGCTTATTGGGCTCCTTTAGAGCTAAATCTGAATAAAGATCCAGTTGCAACTCGTGGAGTTTGGGAGAGCTTATGATTACTACTCAAAAAGTACTTTTTTATAGCTTGAAACTAACTATTTTACATACTTTTGAGTAGTAGTTAATACCTTTTAACTCAATTGGCACATTAAGGAACCTAGCAAGGGTTACTAATCAGTTTTTGGCAAGTTTTGGTATTTTTGGTAGCTTTTTTATCATTGAAACAAGCCAAAAAGAGGGAGAATCTTGTGAAATCAATGGCAATGCAAGTTGAAGCTCAAATACATGAAGAATCCAAGCTTTGGAGCACTTCATAGCCCTTTTCCAAACCAATCAGAGATACAAGGAAGAAGTCCAGTAACCAGTAGTTTCGCATGGTTGTGTGAAATTTCGCACACCATGCGAAACCACTTGAGGCAGCCAATGGATTTCGCACACCATGCCAAATTTCTCATGGTATGCGAAATCTTCCTGTGCACCGACTCCGTTAGATTTTTATCTTCAAATATTTTGTGTAATTTCCTAGTTTCTCCTTGTAACCAACCTAGATATTTTCTTTTATATCTTTTTATATATCTTTTAGGTAGCTTATATATAAGGGAAGAAAGAGAGGGAGATAGATATGTATATTTTTCATTAAACACTTGTAAATTCCCGTGGTAAGAAATATACAGAGCTTTTGCTCTACCTTTCCTTCTCATATTTGTTTTTACTTTTCTTTCTAGAAAAACAACCTCTGTGGATGATTTCTCAGGGGATGAGTGGCTAGGTTTTACGTTTCTTGGAGTAATGGAAGTTGGGTGAAGGACCCGAATGCAAAGATAAGAGTCGTCCTTCCTTTAAATGAAAGTAGTTATTAACCATTAATGGTTTTTATTTTAAGGTTTATCTTTAAATCCCTTAAAAGCACCTTGAATGGCCAATACTTGGTAAGCTTTTCGAATTCTATGGATGCTTATTGCTAGATCCATGGGTGTCTATTAGTTATCATTTACGAGCCATTGGAAGGTGGTTCAAGGTGAGGGTCTTTAGTGTTTGAAGCCATTAATGGGAAGCAACTATCATTTTCCATGAAACCTTTGGACCAAATCTTAATTGCTAAATATAAAACCGATTAGGGAGATAACCATCTATAGACCCTCAATTTTGTCCCTTTAGCACATGTCTTTAAGTTCGTTTTCAGTGCTCCACAGTAGTTCCTTGGTGGCCCATTACTACTCGTACAACTTACCTTTTTCTGAGTCACCTCGGAGATTTTGGTTAAGGGATTATCTTACCCTTTATTGTGATCCTTGGAAGTTTTGATTTAGATTTAGGCTTTTCTTGCTTTTTTTAGGATAGCTTTTAGATACACTTGGCCCATTAGGCACCACCTTAGGCCCACTTAGTCTCACCTTAGGCCCGTTTAGGTATACTGGGTCTATTAAGACTTTTTTTAGCGTGACTTATATGACTTGCGTGTTTGCATGGCTCATGGGGCCCATTTTTTGTTAATTTGTTTATTTTTATTTTATTTTATTTTATTTTTATTATTATTTTTTTATTTTTAGTTTTAGTTTTATGATTATCAGTCATTTTTTATTGGTTATCTTCCTCTTTATATTATTTTCCTTAACTTATTTATTTATTTATTATTTTTACCATTTTCTGATTTTTTTACTTATTTATCTATTCATACAATTGTTTAACTTCTAAAATTTCATGTTTTTGCAAGGAAACTTACCATTGGATTTTAAGGAAAGTGGGACTCTCCTTGGAAGGTTTTGGAGGGGAATTTGAAGTTGGGAAGATTGCTTTTGAATTGGAAGATTTAAAAAAGGATAAAGAGAAAAGAAGAGAGAAAACAGGAGATTTCACCTTTTTTTAGGGAGATTTAGGTTTTAGGGAAAGGCGGATATATATACGTGAGAGAGGAAGAAAAAAATGAGGGAAGCTTTTTTTATTGTGGGAGGAGATTCTTTTTTGGTGAGAAGCACGTATTGGAGTCTAGAGAGGGAGGAGGAGGAAGAAAGAACAAGCAAAAAGAGGATTTTTATCTGGGAATTGTCTTTAGAAGGAAGAGGAAAGATAGCCAGAAGCCGAGCCATTGCAACCAAAGCTGTCCAGGTATGCACCTCGTTGCTTTTGGAATTCTTACCTATATTTGATTTTTCCGTGTGTTCGATTCCTGAATATTTAATTGTTTTGTTGATTTTTGTGTGGACGAAAAGGGCCACAATTTGCTTTGTTGAGATTGGTTACTTGCCTGTTTGCCTTGTTTTGATTTTGGATGTCATTAATGTCTTCGGAAGCATATAACTCCATGCCTGTTCCCACTAACCTGAGCCTATTGAAAAATCATGAGATGTGGTTTTATTTTCTTTTAATCTCCCATGTCTGTTTTCCCATCGTTTCCTCTACTCTCTACCATATCTGTTTTGCTTTTCTTCCTACCCGTCACATAGCCATCAATTCTTGATATGGGGGTGACTCCAAGGTTTGGGAATATAGTCATGAGATTCAGCAAAGAGATCAAACACTTCAAAATTCTAGCTGGTCGGCTGTTTGTTCACTTGTTAAGGATATGTAGATCAAGGACAAATTGGGGAGCGTTAGATTTGTTTGAAGAAAATACCAATGAGAAGGAATCTGATTTTTCCAGTTTGCAATGATAAACTTTTCGAAAGAAGAAAGTCGAACTGAGGTTTTCACGGATTTTGGAAGTGGACGATAGAGGAAAGAGCGATCATAGCCAAGACTGTTTAGTGTTTAAGTCTTAATATATTTAGGCATGATTTGGGAGAATGACAAAAGTGCTGGTATGAGGGATGAAGAGTGCAGCAACCCGTCACAACTCTCAGAACCCAACCTCTCTCACCTTCAACTATTTGATCAGAGCCCATTCCAAAAGTTCAGCACCTCATTGAAGCTTTCACTTTTATAGCAGAATTCTTCTTTCCGCTGGTTATTTGGTCTCTGATAATTACACTTTCACCTCCTTGGTTTGTACCTCTGCTCAGCTATTGGTGCATGGGATCAGTTCGTTTGTACAGGGTGCCGTTCTGAAAAAGTGGGTTTGAGTATGACTCACCTGTTCAAAGTGGTTCAGTTTACATGTATGCAGGAATTGGGTGGTTTGGCTGCTTGCTAATGGATGTTTTCATCAATTCGTGAGCTAGGTTTGATGTGTCAAATTGAAGTGGTCAGTGTATGTGCTAAGATCGGATACTTTACTTTTGCTCAGAAGCTGTTTGATAAAATGCCCCACAAAAACCCTGTTGCATGGAACTTAATGATTTCGGGATATGCGTAATGTGGAGAGTCAAAGACATTGAGTTTGATCAATTTGACGAAAATACAGGGCGTCATCTTAGAGGGATGAATTTCTGGGGTATCCATTCGATTCAGAGGTTTCATGTTCAGTAATGCCAAAACATTCCTTTTTATTTATATAGTGGATACAACCAATTTTCTCATAAAGACAAGGTCACTGCACAGCAGGCATCTTCATGTCAAGACATTCCAAATGTTTCTTGAAAAATCAGTCGTTTTCAGACTTTCTAAGATGCTAACTTGGTGTATGGGAGCTGTGAAGGTATTATACAATGGATGTGAGCAACAGAGAAAGAAGAATTGGAAAATGTGGTGTTTGAGGAAGATGGTAAATTTAGATGATGCTGAATTTTCCTTATATTTTAAGAATGGCCTTGAGCTGTGACTGAGAGTATTTATTCATGAAGGACTGAATCTGATAGCAAACCCTCAAAAGGGTTAATGGTTACAAAATCTTGTAGATAATCTGCTCTTTAGTGATTACGGAAACTTTCAGTTCACTTCAGCATCGCTGCTCCAAAACCAAAGCACTTCGTTGTGGTCTTTCCCCTCATGCTGTTGTTTTGAAGACATGCACACAATCAGATGTTTTTATGTCCAACCATGTTCTCAATGTCTCCTGGTTAGTTGCGATTTCTTGCTATGACCAGGCTGGGGAGCCTCAGATGGCAATTGACCTATATTCCAAAATATTCCTTGTTCCAAATAAATATGTCTTTGCAAGTGTTATTAGTACCTGTGCAAGGCTTGCTTCAACGAGCCATGGTAAGCAGACACATGCTCATCTGATGAGAAAGAGGCTGTATCAAGATCTGGGAGTTGACAACCCACTCGTGAACATGTTTGATGGGGTAGTATTGGCTATGTATGTGATATATTCAGCAAAATGGTCCATCACAATCTTGTCTCATGGAACACCATAATTGCTGGATTTGGAAATCATAGGCTTGGGGAGAGTGCTGTAGAATTTTTTTTGAGCAGATGAATGCAATTGAGATAGGACCAGATTCAGTTATATTTATTGGGCTTCTAAACAGCTTGCAATCATGCAGGACTAGTAGATAAGAGGGCAATTATACTTCAATTCTATGGAAGAAACTTACAGAATTGCCCCTGACATGGAACATTTCTTTTGTCTTATTAATATGCTGGGAGACTGGATTTTTGAAGAATGTGCTCAGACGGACGTAGACTTGCTGGACCTATAGTTCTGAAGATGAGTGCCTGGGAAAGCCTTTTGAAATGGATGGTTTGAACTATGACTGCCCAGTAAGCAGAAAATTTTAAAAGAGCAGTACTATAAGGCTGACGATCATAATATTCTATTACAGGGAATTTGTAACTCATTATGGGCGGTCATTGAATATCCCTCTTAAGGATACATTCATTCAAAGTGAACATGGATTAGAAAATTTTCAAAGTGAGAGTAATGACAAGTAATGTGAGGCACCTCCATGATCAGCAAAAGCTAGAAACTTTTAGGAACTTAAAGGACTCAGTTGTTTGTTATGGAAAATATTCTCATGGGGACACAAAAATTGAGAAGCAAGAGCATGAATCTGATATTGAAATTAACAGTTACAAAGCTGTTAGTTTGATCGAAATGGAAATCAAATGCCTAAATTATGGTTGTCTCTTTTAGTGATTTATCATTACAGATGCAAACAATTCAAAGTAACTCTGTTCTGTAGTTTTCACTTCAAGAACCGTTCAACACATGGCTTTAAGATGGTGAAGAGAGCATCTTCTAGAGAAGGCACTGATGATAATTGCTTGTACTGTCCAGCTTCACATGACTTTTTAAAAGAGGAGAAAAGGCTTTGTTCCTGATCCAGGTTCTTCTAGCCTAATGAAGCCTGAGATCCATAACGAATCTCTAATTCCAAATGCCTCAACGACCGGTCCTGTAGTGCCTTCAAATTCTAATGATTGTCTCACACAACCAGAAGAGCAAGTTCCAGTCCCTGGCATTACTATGCTTGCTACTGATTTGCAGCTTTGTCTGGAGGAAAACACAGTTACCAGAACAATACTTTGAATAGCCTTTCCAGTTCTGACAACAGTGTACGGTCAACTCCCGAGTCAGCATGATCAATTTATGATGGCTTATATGAGGCAATTGATTCCTACTCAAAGGCGCACCAGAACTTAAGCTGAAAATGAGAGGCAAGGCTCATGGTGTTAGCAATTTTAAGGTGCTCGAATTTCAGCTTGGGTGCTCGGTGGAGTGCACTTGGTACTTAAAGGGTAAATTTAAACACTCATCTTAAAAATGAATCTGGGCAAGCTCCACAACAGTCTCTGTAACGACCCGCACCCAACCATGTAGATATTGTCCGCTTTGGGCCCAAGGGGGCCCTCACGGCTTTAAAACGCGTCTTCTTGGTTAAGAGGAGTCTCTACATATATAGCGCCAGGAACATTCTCCCCTATCCGATGTGGGACATCACAAAACACCCCCCCATGCAGACACAACGTCCTCGTTGTGTCCCATGGGATTGCGGGGCCAAACAGACAAACACCCCTTACGGAGCCAAACAAACCCCCACACCGGGGTCGGGGATCGGCTCTGATACCATTTGTAACGACTTGTGATGTCCCACATCGGATAGGGGAGAATGTTCCTGGCGCTATATATGTAGAGACTCCTCTTAACCAAGAAGACGCGTTTTAAAGCCGTGAGGGCCCCCTTGGGCCCAAAGCGGACAATATCTACATGGTTGGGTGCGGGTCGTTACAGTCTCTAATTCAACAGCCTCAAAAAGGATTTCTGACAAAGCCCTTCTAACAGAAAATGTTTTAGTCTCTAATTGATCAGATGTGGTACCTATGATTGTCCCCCGAACCAATGAGAGGTTAGATGAGGCAGCTGAATCCAAGAAAGAAGTTGGTATTTCTAGAGGAGCACACCCCGTCTCTTTGCAGTCTAGAACAAGTGATTTCAGAAAGTCCTCAAGTATGCAATGGCACTTTTACCACAATATCTGTTAGATCCACAAACCATATCACAATCTGGTAGGTTTCATGCAGCCCTCGCTCTTGATGACCTCTTCCAGTATGGAGGACTTGCTAGAGCTAGTGATTCTACATCAGTGTGTCGTATATTGATAAACAATTTCTGGTGAGATTTCAGCCGGTTCCAGTTGACAAGCAGTCCAAATTTGAGCATCCATATTTTTTACTAAAGGATAGCTATTGCCTCTTTATGAGTGTTTTCTCTGCATCTGTCGCTTCAGGAAAATCAATGAGCGGTGGTGTGAACCTGAATTGATTCGTGAAGCAGTGTCTTTGATATCAAATGCTCACCAGAATCCCCATTCAGTAATTGCTTCAATGTGAGCTCATAGATCCAAGGAAAACATGGATGGGGAAAGATGATTATGTCAGGACAGCCTCGGAAAGTGTCAAAAGGAGGCAGAATGTGTTTGGGAATTCAACACCAGCAAGATAGTCTCAAATTTTATTCCCAAGATCCACTCCATCATGGCAACCTTGCTATGCACACCTCTTCCTCGTATTGCTTCTTTGATTGGGAATTTATTATTTTAAATTGAATTTTTAAATCATTTTTCAACTAAACATTTCTAGCTTTGAAAAATCCATCTTTAGAGCCTTTCTAGTGACTAAAATCCAGATTTTAATAAATATGTTGCCACTTTCCTCTAGGCATGCATTTTCACTATTTTCTTTTATTTTAAACCATTTTCATGATTTTCTTGATTTTCAACAAGCATGAATAAACTTCATGATTCCAAACAATGGAATTCATTGAATCGACTCATGCAAAATCAACTTGGACCTTGGTGGGGGGTCCTACATTCTTGATATCTTCACTAATATTGATTTTAAAGATGATTGTTTGGTTTTTAATTAAATTTGATTCCTCTTGGAGATATGCTTGAATTTGTTTCATATTTATTGTTGAGCCAACCTTGCTTCCCAATAAAGTGCTCAAGTTACTATCCTCCATCACCCTATTTTCAAAATTCCATGAATATCTATGTCCTCGTGTACTATGTCCATGTTAGATGCATGCTTGACTTGCTTGGATAAAATGCATGTTGAGTGTTATACCTCTATATTAACTCTGATGTTTTGTGATAGCGCTTGAGAAGCGGTCCGGGTACGCATCCTAACCTTCCTTTATTATAATTTGATCTTGTTTAGCATGCTATTTTTTGAAATCACCTATGTCTATCTAGGTACTCTCAATTAATCAATTAATTGCCTCATTTCCCCAATTTAGTCAGTAAAGACTTCTTTAGGGCTTAGAGGGGTGCTACCTCCTAGAGGGGTGCTACCTCCTAGAGGTACTTTCCCAATAAGTAACCTGATCCCCGGACCTAGACTCGGGTTTTTCAAAGACATGCCTTTTTTCCAAAAATTATGGAGTCATATTTTAGGGTTTTTCTTTCTTGTTTTATTTTCCCTTTAAAATAAAAATAAAATAAGTGGCGACTCCGACTTTTCCAAAAATTATTTTTCACAAATAAAAAACGAGTCTCGCCGGTCGAGTGGGGTCGCACGTGAAAAATGCGGGTCCACACCATCCTTTATGTTATTATCCCCAACGCGAGGAGAAGATCCAGAATCTCCCCATTTTCCTAAGGAACTTGATCCTAGTGACCTAAAGCTCCAAGAAACCTTTTCTTTGTAGTTAATTTCACTTATTGTTTTTACTTAACTTAAAATCAATCTTTGCAACCACAATTCCATTTTCTTTAAAAGCTAATTTTCATAAGGAAAAGCACCATTTTATTTCCTTCATTAAAGTCAACTGTATGATGAAAACCCATCCATATGGACAATCCTAGAGCCACTATACTATGTTAGCTATGCTACCTTAGTGTAAGGTATTTTAGGTTTTATAAATTTTGTTGATAACACCCGTCTGACCCAGAATCAAATGGCATGACTGCAATGGGGACGAATCAAATAGCGCCGTTGCCAGGGATGGTGCCAAAGTACATTGACATGACTTTTGGTGAATACTTGTGATTTTCATCACAAGTTTGGTGATTTTTCTTTTTACTAATTACTTTTCTTTTTCTATATTTAGCTTATCTTTTATTTAGTTTTTAGCTAACCTTAACTTTTTCCTAGTATTGTATTTCTTTTGTTTTCTTTGTTTTTGTTTTAGTGATCTCTAGTTGTGCATGCCCTATTGGATAAGAGATATTGAGGGAAGACTTGTGAAGATTGAAACTCCTCGAGAAACTGAGTTGGAAGTATGCTTGAACATCATGGATGTTCCACCTGAAGATCAGAATAGCCAACATGGTCAAGAGGATAATTTCAACGCATACCGATCCATGAGGGACCGCATGTATCCACCTCGTATGAGTGCATCGTCATGCATAGTGCCTCCCACTGAGCAGCTAGTAATCCAACCTCACATTGTGCCACTCCTACCTATTTTCCATGGGATGGAAAGTGAGAATCCCTACTCGCATATTAAGGAATTCAAGGAGGTTTGTAATACATTCCAAGAAAGAGGACCTTCAATTGACTTGATGAGGCTCAAGTTATTTCTTTTTACCTTGAAGGATAAGGCCAAGATTTGGCTTAATTCATTTAAGGCCAAGGAGTATCCGAACTTGGACTGATTTGCAAGCCGAGTTTCTCAAGAAGTTCTTCCTTACTCATAAAACCAATGGTTTGAAAAGGCAAATTTCGAATTTCTCGGCTAAAGAAAATGAGAAATTCTATGAGTATTGGGAGAGGTACATGGAAGCTATTAATGCTTGTCCTCACCATAGCTTTGACACATGGCTCTTAGTGAGCTATTTTTACGATGACATGTCTTCTTCAATGAAGCAACTCCTAGAAACTATGTGTGGAGGAGACTTCATGAGTAAGAATCCGGAGGAAGCCATGGACTTTTTGAGTTATGTGGCTGAAGTTTCAAGAGGATGGGATAAACCAAATGCTAGAGAGGTTGGAAGAATGAAGTCTCAACCTAATGCTAAGGGTGGGATGTATGTTTTGAATGAAGACATGGACATGAAGGCAAAGGTTGCAGCTATGGCAAGGAGATTGGAAGAACTAGAAATGAAGAAGGTACAAAAAGTGCAAGCCATTTCTGAGACACCATTGCAGGCTATGCCTTGTTCAATTTGTCAATCTTATGAGCACTTGGTAGAGAAGTGTCCTACAATTCCAGTAGTGAGAGAGATATTTGGTGATCAAGCAAATGTTATTGGTCAATTCAAGCCCAATAACAATGCTTTATATGGCAACACCTACAATTCAAATTGGAGGAACCATCCAAATTTCTCTTGGAAACCAAAGCCACCTCAGTACACACAACCTGCTCAAGCACCTCAGCAAGCCTTGAATCTTGAACAAGCTATTGTGAACCTTAATAAGGTTGTGGGAGACTTTGTGGGAGATCAGAAATCCATCAATGCTCAACTGAATCAAAGAATCGACAGTGTAGAGAGTACATTGAACAAAATGATGGATGGGATGCAAAATGATATGTCTCAGAAGATAGACAATGTCCAATACACTATCTCAAGGCTTACCAACCTCAACATAGTGCAAAAGAAAGGAAAGTTTCCTTCTCAACCTCATCAAAATCCCAAGGGTATCCATGAAGTGGAGTCTCAAGAGGGAGAATCTTCAAAGGTGAGGAAAGTCAAAGCAGTTATCACCTTGAAGAGTGGTAAAGAGGTTGATCAGCCCACGTCCAAAACAAAGCATGATGAAGAGAGTGTAGCAGAAAAAGAAAAGAGTGAGGAAATGAAAGGAAAGAGAAAAGAGAAAAGTGCAAGGAAAGATGACCATGAGTCTAGTGTGGGTGAAGAACCCGAGAGGATAGTGATCAATGAAGCTTTGCATGGCAAAAATGGAACTAATAATGGATCAGAAATTTTTGAAGTATTGAGGCAAGTGAAAGTCAATATCCCTTTGCTAGACATGATCAAACAAGTGCCAACATATGCAAAAAAATTTAAGGACTTGTGCACTGTAAAGAGAGGGTTGAATGTGAACAAGAAAGCCTTTTTGACTGAGCAAGTGAGTGCCATAATACAGTGCAAGTCTCCAGTGAAGTACAAAGATCCGGGCTGCCCTACCATCTCAGTGAGTATTGGAGGGACTTGCGTGGAAAAAGCTTTGTTAGACTTGGGAGCAAGTGTGAATTTGCTACCTTATTATGTCTACAAGCAATTGAGACTTGGAGAGTTGAAGCCAACATCCATCACTCTATCTTTGGCAGATAGATCAGTGAAAATTCCAAGAGGGATGATCGAAGATGTCTTGGTTTAAGTTGACAAATTCTACTATCCAGTGGATTTTGTTGTTCTTGATACGGATCCGGTTGTCAAATGAACTAATTATGTTCCTATCATACTTGGAAGACCATTCCTAGATACATCAAATGCAATCATCAATTGTAGGAATGGAGTCATGTAACTCACGTTTGGCAACATGACATTAGAGCTCAACATCTTCCATTTGTGCAAGAAGCATATCCACCCGGAAGAAGAAGAAGGTCTGGAGGAAGTGTGCATGATTGACACTTTAGTGGAGGAGCATTGTGATCAGAGAATGTAGGAGGATTTGATTGAGAGTTTTGGGGATCTTGATGAAGGGTTGCCTAAACCCTCAGATTTGCTTGCTACCTTGTCCCCATGGAGGAGGAGAAAAGAAATTCTACCCTTGTTCAATGAGGAGGAGACGCAAAGAGCTGCTAAGGAGGAGTCCCCAAAGCTTATTCTTAAGCCACTACCCACAGAGTTGAAGTATGCATACTTGGAAGAAGACAAGAAGTGCCTTGTTGTTATATCTTCAGCTCTTACCAATCATCAGGAGGATTGTCTACTTGAAGTCCTTAGAATATGTAAGAAGACAATAGGGTGGCAAATTGCTGATTTGAAAGAGATCAGCTCTTTAGCCTGCACCCATCATATTTACATGGAGGATGAAGCTAAGCCAGTTCATCAACCTCAGAGAAGATTGAACCCTCACATGCAAGAGGTGGTGTGAGCTGAAGTTCTTAAGCTACTTCAGGCTGATATTATTTACCCCATATCAGATAGCCCATGGGTGAGT
Organism: Vitis vinifera; assembly: GCF_030704535.1. Lineage (NCBI taxonomy): Eukaryota > Viridiplantae > Streptophyta > Magnoliopsida > Vitales > Vitaceae > Vitis > Vitis vinifera. The sequence goes on along the minus strand of NC_081811.1, from coordinate 5,737,406 downwards.
CCTACTCAAGTTGTACCAAAGAAGTCTGGGATTACGGTGGTGCAAAATGATAAGGGAGAAGATGTTTCTACACACCTCACTACAGGATGGAGGGTGTGTATCGATTACAGGAGGTTGAATGCGGTGACAAGGAAGGACCATTTCTCGTTGCCCTTTATTGATCAGGTTCTCGAGAGGGTCTCTGGGCATCCTTTCTATTGTTTCTTGGATGGCTACTCCGGGTACTTTTAGATAGAAATTGATGTTGAAGACCAGGAGAAGACCACTTTCACATGCCCATTTGGAACCTATTCATACAGGAGAATGCCTTTCGACTTATGCAATGCACCCGCAACTTTCCAAAAATACATGTTAAGCATTTTCAGTGATATGGTGGAACATATTATGGAATTCTTTATGGATGATATCACCATATATGGAAGTACATTTGATGAATGCTTGGTCAACTTAGAAGCTATTCTAAACCGATGCATTGAGAAAGACTTAGTGCTTAACTGGAAGAAGTGCCATTTCATGGTACACCAAGGGATTGTCCTTGGGCACATCATCTCCAAGGAAGGCATTGAAGTTGACAAAGTAAAGGTTGAACTCATTGTTAAGTTACCATCCCCAACAAATGTCAAAGGAGTAAGGCAATTCCTTGGCCATATTAGGTTCTATAGGAGGTTTATCAAGGATTTCTCTAAGCTTGCAAGGCCTCTTTGTGAACTATTGGTGAAGGATGCTAAATTCATATGGGATGATAGATGCCAAAAGAGTTTTAAAGAATTGAAGCTATTTCTGACAACCGCACCAATAGTGAGGTCATAAATAATAACTTATATATTATATAAAATTTTAAATAAATATAAAAAATTAAAATTATATACAATTAAAAGTTTTAATAATATTTCATTTTTATATTTGACATATCAAATAAAATGATGAAGAGAAATATAAATATATTAATATTTTAAATTTTATTAAATAGAACATATATAATATTTAAATATAAAGATATATTTAAAATGAAAAATATATAATATTTAATTTTATTTTCATGTCTTTTTTATTTTATTATTTTTAAATTATTATATTAATTAATTTATATTATTTTTATAATTACATTATATAATTATTATAGAAATCAATGTGACAGGGTTTTATACAATAAAAATTTGAAAAAGATATTAATTTTATTATAAATTTTTATTTGCAAATATAATATAATGAAGAAGCTTCATAGCTTAGTAGTTAAACTTCAATTTTTACACTTGAAGGTCCTAGCTCAAGCTCTCCTACTTGCAATTTTTTTTCTTCTCATTAACTAATCCCACATCCGAAATGGATAAAAAATATTTAAGGATTGTGGGGTATAAAAGGCATACAAGAATCATTAATTTGCAAGACTAAAAACTTATTGGGCTTGATCTCTTTTATACTAAGGCAAATGGCTTCGTTTTGGTGAGGGTTAAAAAAAATTAAATTGTTGAACCGTCTGGTTCAGATGGAACTAGCCAGTTCGTTGGTCGAACTGTCGGTTTATCTGATTCGCCAGTCGAACCGCCAATTCATCCAATCCGATCCCAGTTCAACCCTCTATTGGCTCAATTATCTGAACCAAACCGGAATCGTGATCACAGAAGGTCGGACTGAACCTGTACCGTGACCAGCCAGTGGTCAAACCCATTAGTCTGGTCCAATTTTTAAAACCATGATTTTAACTGATATTTACTTTTTTAATTTAAATTTATATTTGCTTTCTTTAATATTAAATAATAAATTTATTTGCTAAACATTCATATTAAATATCTTATAGAATCATAAAATAATTATAAATTATTAATTTTAAAAAAAATGAATCATAAATATAGAGTCATTGAAATAAAAGATACTCTCACTAGACGTGTCTAAATAGGACAAAAAGAAATTAAGGATTTAAAATAAAGTTAATTATTTTAACTTAATAATTAAAATTATTTTTGACTTTAAGTTATAACATTATGTCATTTTATTAAATATACTTAAACCTTGTGTGGGATGTGGGATAACTTATTATGTTTGGATTTCATTGGAAGCTAAAACCAAAAATATAATTTTTAAAGGATACTATTAAACACTATAAAATTTTCATTAAATATAAAGGTGCAACTTGAGTAGGTTGGCTCGATCCAACCCAAACCCAACCTGATATTTAGGTGAGTTTGGACAAACATTTTCAATATTTGGGTTAAGTTCACATATTAAGTTTTCTTCACCTGAGCTCAATTTGGGTTAACCTTGGATCAAGGTTCAAACAACCAAAGTCTAAACCTAATTCGATTTAATATTTTTATAGTTGTTATAATATTTATTATCTTGTATAATAATATTGCTTTTCTTTTTATATTTTAAAAAAAGGTGAATTACAATTATATCATATACTTTTCATTTTTTTTAAATATATAGAAATTTATTTTACTTTTTTATTGTTATCTTAAAGTTTTGTCTTATTTATTATTTAAATTTTGGTATAAATATATAGAAATAAGCTTTATAAAAACCATTGTGAATGGATTTTAAATCATGCAACCCAATCAATCCACCCAATCAAGTCTAACTTGATGAACTCGAGTTTAACCTAATCAACTTGAGTTTAACTCAACCAACCCCAATTCAACCCGAGTTTAGAAAAATAAGATTGAGTTGGGCTTGGGTTAAGTATCATAGGTTAGAGGTCGGGTTGAGTTGAACTTGAGTTGATTGTTTCTTAATTCGAGTTGGGCTCGGGTTAGCCGTCAACCAGACGAATCCACTTAAGTTGCAGCCCTAATTAAATATGAAAGTGAAAATATTATTTCTATAAAAAGTAGCATTTTTTTTCATATTAACTTTTTTTAAAATTATAAATTCTTTGAATAAAATTAGTAAAACATGTATAGACGTTTTTATTGATTTTAAAAAAGATTCTTTGACTTTTTAAAAGTCGAACCAAACAATAGCTTAATCTAATCTAATATTAAGTTATAAAATCATATAAAGTTATTAAATTGATTTACCAAACACTATTTTAGTTGTCCATCTTTTTTGTCAATCACGAGTAAAGAGAAATGAAGAAAAAACATCTTCAAAATTTAATCAGTCATGAATTTTCCTTTTTGTATATAAATATATCATTTACAATATTTTTTTTAGGGCAGAATTATATGGGAGGATCACAAAATTAATTAGGTAGAGTTTTGGGAAAGAAATACAACATACCACAGGGAATCTTTAGAGAATTTATTAGGAATAATTACCCCTTTTTCATTCCTTAAAAATTTTTAACGATAAACTTGGTTTTTATAATTAATTCAAAATTTGAAATATATTTTTAATATTATTTTCATGTTTATTGATTTAGTTTTCACACTAATTGTATATAGGATTAGAGTTTTCTTTGGCTATCTTTTGCAATAAGGACAAAAATTATTTATCTTAATAATGTAATTAAAAAGTTATTACAAAAAAGGTCTATGAACCATCATACTTTTCCTGGGGAAGAGTTTTATTCTATGACTTGATTTCCAAATCAATAATAACGTTACAAAGATTTTCATCCACATTGAGGCTTGAATGGGGGCAACATATATCATATATGTAAATAAATTCAAACTTAATTCTAATGCTTGTAAAACATAGGTTTACGTAAGATTTAATTTATATGTCATAGGCGGGTAGGGTTGTTAAGAAACTCATAGTTTGAAGTTGGATATGACCTTTTGATGCATCATTTTGAATTAATCTTTTGACTTACAATTTGTTTTTTCTAACTTTTAGTATTCTATTACTTTATAAAATATCTCTCTAATTTGTTAATACTTTAATTTCTCTTAATGCTTCCTCAATAATGTTACATTGAATTTAGATTCTTGTGACGAGTCTAGCTTAATTGATACTCTGAGTAGCCTTAGGTGGTTTTTTTTTTATTATTGAATAAATAAAACATTTAACTTCTTATATTTAGTTAATAGTAACTTGTTGACATCAATCAACATAATTATACTAAGTTTATTGATTATAAGTTCACTTTAATTATATTGGTTGATATTAATAGGTTACTTTTAGTTGAATAGAAAAAAAAAATATATTAACTTTTTTCCATGCAGTCAAAAAACAAACACCACCTTAATATTTAAATTATTTAAATATTTGGTTATAATATAATGTATCAATTTCAATGAAGCCTAGATATTTATCACGTTTTTATTTGATTTTATTTATCTTCCATTATTTATTTATAGTACATTAAGGAGAATTAAGGTGTACTCATCCTTATTTTTCAAAATAATTCCAAAAATCTCTATTTAGTAGCCAGTTTTATCTTAACGAATTTGGAAGTGATAAGCACATGTAGGAAGAGAATAAGTCAAATTTTGTTGCACAAAATTAAAGCTTCGATATCTGTTTATTCCTAATAGAAAATTTTACATTTGTGTCAAAATAAAAATTTGTAAGGCTAGGGCTTTATTTAAGAAGTGTTTTCACAAAAAAATATAAAAAATGGTTTTTTGATAACGGTTTTCAAAAACTATTATTTAATGTTTTATAAAATAAAAGTATATTTGAAAACATGAGATACTCTTAATTTGTTTTCTATGTTTTTAAATATATAATGAAAATAAATTTTCTATATATTATTTTATTTTTAATCATTTTTCATATTTTTATCATTATTTTTAAAAATAATTTATGAAAATACCTCTTTTTTTTTAAACATTGTTATGTTTTCTAATTATCAAACTTGTGTTCTAGTTTTTTGTTATGAAAAATAAAAGACTATTTTAAAAAAAAATTATCAAACATACTTAAATCTTCTGGCATCCTAACAAGATTCTTAATTTCTTAGCAAAAAATAAATAAATTAGTTCATCTATAGAAGTTCTTGCGTGCTTTGAAGTCATTTAACTTAATGTGTAAATTAAGCTTTGTGACAATTCATTGGAATAAAAGGTATAAAATCAATTTCCATACATTTGAAGTTACATCAGTTATGAGAGTTGTTGACCACCTTTTTCTTTTCTTCGGAATTGGTCACTCCAACACACACGCCAAAAATAAAAATAAAAAAGTAAAAAGCTTGTCATCTACAATAACCCAACTCCAAAGCCAAGCCTACGAGCTTCGATCTTGAGCATGGCCATCCTTAGTAGCGGAAGCCGCAACAACATTTATCACAAAATTGGGAAATGCAGGAGGTGCAAGCCCAACGTGGCCAGCTGCGTTTATTTAATTTAAGGTGCACCTACCTCCCCTCTGTCTAGGGATGTGTGTGCATGGACTAGGATTAGACGGCGGCACGAGACCTGCCTGTAGAAACTGACGCAACTAACCAATTCTCTTAGCCCATTGCTCTCCGCCATCAACTTGTCCTATTGTAATATCTAGGTTTTTAATGATAGGTCAAAAATTAAATTTATCATTGGCATATATATAAAGAGTAGGAATTTCAAAAATTAAATTTATCTTTGGAAAAAAAATTTAAACATCAAATAATTGAGATTAGATTTTGAAATTTTGAATATTAAGTATATTATGAGAATTAATTTAATTATTATTGCAAATTATCAAAGAATCGTAGTAAGAAAATTTTGGTAAAAATTTATATTATATCGAATTGTTATAATGGACTGTTAAAAAGAAATTAAATTTAATTCTATAACATTTAATTTAATTTTTATAATTGGAAGTAAATCTTATAGAATTTAAAAAAAAACATCAAACATAATTAAATTGAAATTAAATTAAGATTAAATCATGATATATGAATTTAGAAAAGTATACACAAGGGTAAATTAACTAAATGTGAATTTAGTGAATTTTAACTTTTGAAAGTTTGATTCAATTGAGGAATTTGACAAATAAAGTAAATTAAATAAAAATTATACCAAAGGGTTATAAATTTGATTATTATAAATTGAATGACTAAATAATTGATGAGTCCCATAAGGGGAGCAGTGTCTAGAAGTGGGGAAACAAGGCCACCCACTTTAGGATGCCAATGGACCTATCAAACGAACTCCATTTCGCATAAAATTTTAGGAGAATATTCTATTTGATGGGAGGGGGGAAGAGGGAAAGGGTGGGGGTGGGAGAGAGGGAGGGGCATTCCTTAAGTGAAAGCTCGAGAACAATAATGCATTACTTGATTGCGTGTAAGCATATGTATTATGTTTGCATTTGGAAGAAGGATTTGTATTATTTAATTGAATAATATCAATTATATGTTTGAATATATTATTCGAGACTAAAATGACTTATTTAATTTGTAAATTTAGAATTATTTTATATGCTATACATATGATTGAATAAGAAAAGTGATAATTTTGATTGATTTAAATTTGTATAGTTGAGGTTTCATTTAATGTATATAATGTAAATATAATATTATATTTTGGTATATGATTGTGTTATATTAATTTAAGTCTTTTTTTTTAACCCATTTAGGTGTAAGACACCCTATTGAGCAACATGAAAATGCTCACCCCTTCATTTTTTAAAATGTTTAGATGCAAATATAATTTATAGGAATCAGGAAGATCATATAGTATTCTAGAAAGCCCTAGAAAATAAAGGAACAATAATAATAGTTGTTTTTAATTTACATTACTTTTTTAACATGTACTAAAGTGAGTTATATGGACTTTTGTAACTTATATTATATTTTGTTATTTTTGTAAAACAATTTTGGAAATATTTTTTACTTAAATATCATTGTAGATATTTGGATTATCGCTTTAGGTGGTAAGATGATTAATAGATTTATTATACTTGTGAACAAGTGATAGTTGGTTTGACAAAGAAAAAGGAAAAAAAAGTAACTTACACAAATTTATTTGGGATTTGATGTCAATTGATTATATATATAAAAAAAAAATCAAGTTATCAGGACTAATTGTCAACTTGGATAAAAGTAACCCTTAGGGTCAAATCATTAACTTGGGATCACAAGTCAGATTCTGGGTTACCCAGAATTTGGGGTGTGACAACATGGTATCAAAGCTCAAGGTTGCGATAATACCTAAGCTTGTGTGTTATGTATGCCTACTTTCTTATGTTGTCCTCTTTTTTTGCTTTGATATATCATATAAGTTGTTAGTGGATTTCAATTTATGTGTTTAAGAAATAGTGTAGAATGAGTATTGAAAATAGCTTGAGCATGCAAACTACATGTTTTGGGCACATAAATTACTTATAATTAATATTGTTGATAATGATTGAATAAAGTATGAATTAATGTTGTTACTTCTTGTTGAGATTAAATTGCAATCATGTTGCTATGTCTTATTGTAATTTCGTTTATATTATGATAGATTGGTTTGAATATTTCATTAATCTTAAGTAGAATAATTAAAGTGAAGGATTTGGACATGGGATTGGGATGTTTCGGAGACTCAGATGAGGCGATATGATCTAAGAAAAAAGTAGAGAACATGTATGTATTGAAAAGCATATTATGAGTATATGGTTTTTTTTAAAACAAGTAATTAAGAGTTGAAGATTGTCTAAATAAAATTGTTTTGTATATTTATATGGGGATATATTGATATTGTTAGATTTGTGGTTGTGGTTGTGATAGTATAGTGTTATGCAAATGAATATATGCAATGCCTTGAGAAAAAAGAAGAAGGTAGAATTGCATCTCATAACATTTGAATGATTTTGGAGTTTTTCAAATATGACTAGTATTGTGATTGCTTATATAGATGTGTTTTTTACTTCTTAAAAGCCAAACCAAACAATATCATAATCTAATAATGACTTAAATTAAGTTATGATATTATATAAAGTTATTAAATTGATTGGTCAAACATGGTCTTAGTCATCCATCATCTTTGTCAATCACAGGCAAAGAAAATATGAAGGAAAGACGTCTTTAAAATTTAATAAATCATGAATGTTCCATTTTGTATATAAATATATCATTTACAATACTTTTTAGGCAGAATTGTAAGAGAGGATCACAAAAATTAGATAGAGTTTTGGGAAAGGAATATGACATACCACATGGAATGTTTAGAGAATTTAGGAATAATTACCCCTTTTCATTCCTTAAACACTTTAAACAATAAACTTGGTTTTTATAATAATTAAATATTTAATTCAAAATTTGAAATATATTTTTAATATTATTTTCATGTTTATTGATTTAGTTTTCACATTAATTGTATATAGGATTATTTTCATTTTCTAAGAATAATTTGGGATTTGATGAGTCATTTGGACAATCTATTTCAAAATTTGAAATTAAATGGAACTTACCAATCTTGTGTGGACTAATGTACATCTTTCTCTTAAGAAAAAGAACAAAAAAAAATTTATCTTAATAATGTAATTAAAAGATTATTTTAAAAAAAAGCCTATGAAACATCATATTTTTCTTGGGGAAATTTTTTTTCTATGACTTGATTTCCAAATCAATAATAATGTTGCAAAGATTTTCATCATGATGAGGCTTGAATGGGAGTAACATATATCATATATGTAAATAAATTCAAACTTAATTATAACACTTGTAAAACATAGGGTTATCTAAGATTTAATTTATATGTCATAGGCGAATTAAGGTGTACTTGATCTCTATTTAGTAGGTGGTTTTACCTTAACGAATTGGAAAGTGATAGCCACATGCAGGAAGAGAATAAGTCAAATTTGGTTGCACAAAATTAAAGCTTCGATATATGTTTATTCCCAATAGAAGATTTTACATTCATGTCAAAATAAAAATTTGTAAGACTAAGGCTTTCTTTAAGAAGTGTTTTAAAAAATAATTATGAAAAATGGTTTTTCAAAACAGTTTTTAAAAACAATTCTCTAACATTTTATAAAACAAAAGTTTATTTAAAAACCTGAAATGTTCTTAATTTATTTTCTATATTTTTAAATATGTTCTAAAAATAAATTTTATTTATTTTCAATCATTTTTCATATTTTATAAATTCTTTTTTAAAATACCGTGTATTCTTAAAATTGTGTTTCGTTTTCTAATTATTAAACTTGTTTTCCAGTTTTTTGTTATAAAAAATAGAAAACTATTTTTGACAATAATTATCAAACATACCTAAATCTTCTTGCATCCTAACAAAATTCTTAATTTCTTAACAAAAAAATTAGTCTATCTATCTAAGTACCGACTTTGAAGCCATTTAACTTAATCTTCAGATTAAGCTTTGTGACAATCCATAGGAATAAAAAGTATAGAATAAATTTCCGTACATTTGAAGTCACATCAGTTATGAGGGTTCAGCAAAGGGGTCCTGTCCCTCCTCCTGGTTCAAATCCATATGGGAAAACCCCTGTTGAAGGCCCTCCTTGCAAACACCCACCTGCATCTCCTGCAAGAGCACATGCCACTGCTCCGACTGTCAAGGCTACCATGCACAATTGACATTTTTACAAGCCATCAGCTCCAAGTATATGTAGTTTATTGTCGTGTTTGTCATCTGAATGAACTGATTTGCAGGTCATTTTGGCTTTAGTAGCTGTATTTTAATTTTCATCTTTTGATGAAGTTTGTGTTCAACGAATAACATGGACGAGTTCTATGCGTTTCTGTGTATTACCTTGGCTCTTGATGTGTGCTGTAACCATGTGAAGTTCGTACACTTCATGATACAAAAATAAAAAGAACAAAGTTAATTGAATCATGAACAAATTTTTGCTTGTTTCTTTTCTGATGATCATTGATCTTTTGAACGTCTAAAACTTAATAGTCCATTAATCAGTGATTTGCTTTTATTGGAAAGTAGAGTATAAATATATCAACATAGGGTGGATTTGCCATGATAAGACAAGCATTTTGGACACTAATAGTAGGTTTTTCAAGCAAAATCCTTACCATCCCACTACTAAGACATTTTGAAGACTGACTAGTATTAGGTTTTTCATTCAAATTTTATAGCATGCATGTCCCCTTTTTTGCTTTTGGGTTGAACAAACTTGTTCTTTGTCTTTGCATATATGTTTATCCTATTTTTTCATCTATATTTATGGATCTATTGAGAGGCCCAAACTATCCCAAATCTTTTTATGGGGTAAGGGTACAATTATTTTTAATGTCAACGGGGTAAGGATTGCTACAATAAATTTTAATATCCCTTTGTAATGGCTTCGGCTCCTTCATAGATGGGACTAGAGAGTTCACAGATTGCCCCACCATGAGGAATGTAAACCCATTTCAATGAATTTCTTGAAACGTTAATTTATGCCACTCAATTATAAATTCTTTTATAGAAAATCTATGAAACTAAAATCTTGTTAGAGCTTATAGTGGTATCTCATCCTAGGATCCATTTCTTTTTCTTCTTTTTTTTCTTTTTTTCTTTTTTTTCAGGAGTAGCATTGCATATCTAACAACCCCTCTCCCAACATGGGCTCCCAATATCACATACCTAACAATCTCTTTCCCAACATGGGGCTCTTGCAACTCTAACCCATGACGTAGTTCTAATTAATATCACTTATTATGATCAAGGACTTAATTAACTGTAAACCAATTAACTATCAATAAGATCAAGTTAATTCAATCATATTCTTTATTTTGGAAGCAGTTTTCTATGACTATGCTATCTTATTTATTTGACTTCCAAAAATCAATGGAATGTTTCAAAGGTAATTTCATTGTCAACATGTGATCCAAGAATGATAGGAAGAAAATGGAGAGTGACCCAATTCTAAAACTTTCCCAACATTTGGTTTGAAATTTGACTTTTAACTTCTGTAATAATTCATCTTCCTGACTTCCTTTTGAACTTAAAATTTGGTCCCTCCTGTCTTTGTTAATGACTAATATTAGATGGATTTTAATTTCTTCTTTGATTATCTTTATTTTCTTTAATCAAGTGAGTTTTGATCAGCCTAGGGAAACAAACATTGAGGTGGTATATGAGACATTTGGTATATATTTATGTGCCTATTTCTAGAAAAAAGACCATCATTTGGAATTACAGGTACTGTTAATTGTCTCTTGGCTTGTGACTATGCAAACGGTGTTACAAGTTAAGAAAAAGCAGAGAGAGAGAGAGAGAGAGAGAGAGAGAGAGAGAGAGAGAGAGTATGTGGAATGGATCATTTGGTCTGGTTTTTTGGCTTGTGAGAATGGAAACAGATAGACTGAAGGCCTTGAATTCCATAGGAGCTCAAACTTTGAACCCTAATTCGATGCCTTCTTTTGGCAACCAGACGAAGCCATTTTCATAGGAGAAAAGCTCCACGTGACCCCATGTGGAATGGATCATTGGGTCTGGTTTCTTGGCTTGTGAGAATGGAAACGGGTAGACTGAAGGCCTTGAATTCCATAGGAGCTCAAACTTTGAACCCTAATTCAATGCCTTCTTTTGGCAACCAGACAAAGCCATTTTCATAGGAGAAAAGCTCCACGTGACCCCATGTGGAATGGATCATTGGGTCTGGTTTCTTGGCTTGTGACAATGGAAATGGGTAGACTGAAGGCCTTGAAATCCACAGGAGCACAAACTTTGAAACCTAATTCGATGCCTTCTTTTGGCAACCAGACGAAGCCATTTTCATAGGAGAAAAGCTCCATGTTCTTAAATTTTTAGGCTAAAAATGTTTTATATAATCACTACTAAATACACTTTTACCAATCTTGCATGAGCTAATGTACACCTTTTTCTTCGAAAAAAGAACATAATTTATTTATCTTAATAATGTAATTAAAAAATTATAATTAAAAAAAAATCCATGAAACATCATATTTTTCTTAGGGAAGAGTTTTTTCTATGACTTGATTTCCAAATCAATAATGACGTTGCAAAGATTTTCATCCACAATGAGGCTTGAATGGGGGTAACATATATCATATATATGCATTTTTCTTGTATCGTGTGACTTCGGGGAAAAAGGGAGAAAAGATTTATATGCATTTTTCTTGCATTTTCTCAAGAGATTTGAACAGAAGAAAACAAGATTATAAACAAGCCTTGTGGTGGTGTGGAAATGGCATGTATATGCGTATACACCCCTAGATGATGCCCCAGTTTGAAAGGACATGTTGATAGAATAAATGTGGACCGACAATATATTAAACATTGTCCAGGATTAAGCTATCTTTTAACATGCAATTTCTGATTTAATCTTGAGTATGGGCCACCTAATGTGTAGAGCCCAATGCCATCATGGGCTTTAGATGATGGGCCTAAGGCCCGTGAGGCCCAATAACCAATGGGTATGGTCCCTAAGGCAGGAGGGTATAAAAGGGTTTTGGCTTGTGTCTTTTGTGACGATCACATCCTTTTGAAAAGAACTGAACCGCTCTCTCTCTCTCCCGCTCCCATTGCCTGAGAGAATACAGTGAAAGAGGTGGTGCCCTCCGTTGCTCTTAGAAGATCCATACCGTCTTCATCAAAAGCGACAAAATGGATTCAGGTTGGTTCCTATCGAAATGATTAATTGTTGAATATATTCTATATGTGTGTTTTGGTGTTAATGGAGAAGACATGAAGTCTCAACAATGGTATCAGAGCATAGGTTCCCATTTTCCCCAAAACCACATTCAAGTTCTTCCCGTTGCATGTTGCATTGGGAATCAAACAGATCCAGGACCCTTTAAAGGATCCTAATTATATCTAACTAGTAAAGTGTAATTAAATAGAAAATGGATTCAGACGCGGCATCCTTTACAGTGCCATAGGAAGTGTGCTTTAAGGCGCCACATGGAGGAGCCACTCAGACACGGCGTTCAGACGCCGTTAAGGGGCTATTATGCAGCGCCCTTCAGGAGCCAATGGAGGCGCCATACCAGGCACCAGTGGGGGGCGCCGTCCAGGCGCCAGTGGGGCCGTTGTTCAGGCGGCGTTTAGTGCCGTTCAGAGCGCGGTTCAACCAGCGCCATTAAGGGGCGCTTCAGGGCGCTATTCCAGCGTCTTTCAGGGCCATGTTTGCAGGCGCCCCCACTGGTGCGCGCTGTTGGTGCTTATGCCGCTGGTGCGTGCCTTCAAAGGGATCGGAAAGGTGCCATTTCCGGCACCGTTTTGACCCCCCGTTCAGGCGTGTTTAAAGCACGCCGCTCCAGCGCCTTCAAGCGCTACTTCCAGCGCTGTCCGCAGCGCCATTAAGGCGCCTTTGGGCGCCACTGCCGACACCTCTTCCGGCACCTCTTCCGGCGACGTTCAAGGCGCACTTTAGAAGGCATGCAGTTGTAGGCTCCCTTTTTTATTAAAAAAAAAAAAAAAAGTGAAAAATGAGTAAGACCACCAATGGGGCTCGAACCCACGATCACATGGTTGGAAGCCTTGTGCTCAACCAACTAAGCTATGAGAACTTTGTGTTTATATATGATTTTATACCATAAATGATCGTGATTTTGATAAATTTTTGTATTCTCTTCTCTATACCATGTTAAATATAGAGAATTTACCATTTCTTATTACATTTGTGTTTTATATTTTAAAATAAATGAATTGTGTATGTCAGTTGCCAAAGTGACTTGTATTATATAATTTATTTATTTTATAATATGTAAACATATTATTGTTATTTAAAATAATCGGCCCAAAGGAAGATTATATTGAAATAATAATAAATAAAGTAGTCATAAATATGTGATATATAATGTTTATCTTGCATTGATATGTTAGTCCAAAGACAGACATATTGTGTTTGATTTTATTGTCAATATTTATGTATTAATTTTGTATAAGGATACCAATTACAAGTTAATATTTTTGTCCAAAGACTGAATATTAATGTTTGTGCTAGGTATCTTGCATTATGTATATTTATTCATGTATGTATGATGCTTATGTGACTAATTGTGAGCTTTATTATTATGAATTCAGCATCTTCTATATCTGCAAATGTTAATAACATTCCTGTGCTTAACGGCACAAATTTCAAGAAATGGAAAGAGCACGTTATAATTGTGCTCGGGTGCATGGATTTAGACTTTGCATTAAGGGAGGATCGCCCATCAGATCTTACTAGTGCCAGCACTGCTGAGCAAAGGTCTACTATGGAAAAATGGGAACGATCCAATCGCATGAGTCTAATGATTATGAAGCACTCAATTCCAGAAGCAATAAGGGGTGCAATACCTGAGGAAACCCAAGCCAAGGCATTCTTGGACCAGATAGCAAACCGATTCGCTGCAAACGAAAAGGTTGAGACAAACACTATTCTTAGTAAGCTTGTCTCTATGCGGTATAAAGGGAAAGAGAATATTAGGGAGTACATTATGGAAATGTCTAATCTTGTGACGAGACTCAAGGCACTAAAGTTAGAGTTGTCGGAAGACATACTCGTGCACTTGGTCTTGATCTCTCTGCCTACACAATTCAGTCCATTCAAAATCAGTTACAATACACAAAAGGAAAAATGGACTTTGAATGAGCTTATTGCTCAATGTGTGCAAGAGGAAGAGAGATTGAAGCAAGAAAAGATAGAAAGTGCTCACTTGGCTTCCACATCTCAGGGATTTGGTACCAACAAGAAAAGAAAGAGGGACAATAAAGGAAAACAAACTGCAGTTTCTGGGACATCAAAGCAAAAGGAGCAAAAGAAACAAGATAAGGAGATCACTTGTTTCTTTTGCAAGAAGGCTGGTCATATGAAGAAGACATGTACCAAATACGCTGCTTGGCGTGAAAAGAAAGGTACACTTCTCAACTTTGTTTGTTCAGAAATTAATTTAGCTGTAGTGCCTACTGACACTTGGTGGATAGATACGGGTGCAACTACTCACATAAGTGTCACTATGCAGGGTTGCCTAAGGAGCCGAATGCCAACTGATGGTGAAAGATACATCTATGTGGGAAATGGCAACAAGGCTGCAGTCAAGGCTATTGGTCTTTTCAGATTACAGTTAGACTCTGGATGTACATTGGATTTGGAAGAGACTTTTGTAGTACCGTCGTTTAGACGGAATTTAATTTCTGTTTCATGTTTGGACAAATTTGGATATTGTTGTTCATTTGGAAATGGAATGGTTAGTCTTTATCTAAATTCAAATATTATTGGTACAGGTAGTCTAACAGAAAAACTATATAAATTGAACATAAAGGCCACTAATGGAAATGAAACCTTGCATTCAAGTAATTATGGCATTAAGCGAAAATTAATGAATGAGAATTCATCAATGTTATGGCACAAACATTTGGGTCATATTTCAAATCAACGAATACAAAGACTTGTGTCAGATGGAATTCTCGATCCACTTGATTTCTCAGATTTTCAAGTCTGTATAGAGTGCATTAAAGGAAAACAAACAAATATGAAGAAAAAGAATGCCAATAGGTGCAGTGATGTCTTGGAATTGATACATACAGACATTTGTGGTCCATTTCCTACCCCTTCATGGAATGGACAACAATATTTTATCACTTTCATTGACGATTACTCGCGTTATGACTATCTTTATTTGATTCATGAAAAGTCTCAGTCATTGGATGTGTTCAAGAATTTCAAAGCTGAAGTTGAGAACCAACTAAGCAAGAAAATAAAAGCCGTCAGATTTGACCGTGGAGGTGAATATTATGGTAGATATGACGGATCCGGAGAACAACGTCCAGGGCCATTCGCCAAATATTTGATGGAGTGTGGTATCGTTCCTCAATACACCATGCCAGGGACTCCGAGCCAAAATGGTGTAGCAGAGAGGCGAAACCGTACTCTTAAGGATATGGTAAGAAGTATGATTAGTCATTCCACCTTACCAGAATCACTTTGGGGCGAAGCCATAAAAACTGCAGTTTATGTTTTGAATAGAGTACCAAGCAAAGCAGTAGCCAAAACCCCATATGAGTTATGGACTAGCAAGAAACCTAGTATTAGGCACTTGCATGTCTAGGGTTGTCCAGCTGAAGCTAGGCCTTACAAGCCAAATGAAAAGAAATTGGACTCCAGAACAGTGAGCTGCTACTTTGTAGGGTATTCTGAAAGGTCAAGAGGTTTCAAATTTTATGATCCCTCAACTAGATCCTTCTTTGAAACGGGCAATGCTAAGTTCATTGAGGATGTTGAGTTAAGTGGGAGAGAGCCATTAAGAAAGGTGGTCTTTGAAGAGGAATTTGTTAATATTCCTATTATTACGACTGGACATGGTCATATTATGTTTAATGACACTATTCAGAATGTACAGTCAATAACAGGGATTCAAGACACACCTGAGATTCCTCCTACTCAAGTTATGGAACCGATTCAAGTTCATCAAGAGGTAACTCAAGAACCTCAAGAACCTCAAGTACAAGTGCCACTAAGGAGATCCACTAGAGAAAGGAGAAGTACAATTTCAGATGATTATGTTGTATATCTCTAAGAACATGAGTTTGACATGGGTCTGGAAGACGATCCAATTTCAGTAAGTCAAGTCAAACAAAGTTCTAATTCTGAAAAGTGGATAGAAGCCATGAAGGATGAGATGAAATCAATGAAAGACAATGGTGTTTGGGACCTAGTAGAATTGCCTAAAGGTGTAAAACCGATTGGTTGTAAATGGATTTTTAAAACCAAGTGGGATTCGAAAGGCAATATTGTTAGGTATAAGGCACGCCTAGTTGCAAAAGGTTTCACTCAAAAGGAAGGCATTGATTATAAGGAGACATTTTCACCAGTTTCATCAAAGGACTCCTTTAGAATCATCATGGCACTTGTAGCTCATTATGATTTAGAGCTACATCAAATGGACGTTAAAACTACGTTTCTTAATGGCAACATTGATGAGACAATATACATGGTGCAACCGGAGAACTTTGAGTCTAAAGATTCAAAGCAACTTGTATGCAGATTAAAAAGGTCCATATATGGTTTAAAGAAAGCATCCCGACAATGGTACCGAAAGTTTGATCAAGTGATTACTTCATTTGGTTTTAAAGAGAACACTGTTGATCAATGCATATACCTTAAGTTCAGTGGGAGCAAATTCATTATCTTAGTGTTATATGTTGATGATATTCTACTTGCAAGCAGTGATGTGGGACTTTTGCATGAAACCAAGCGATTTCTGTCTAGTAAATTTGACATGAAGGATCTTGGTAATGCATCTTTTGTGCTGGGTATACAGATCCATAGGGATCGTTCAAGAGGTATACTTGGGTTATCACAAAAGGCCTACATCGATAAGGTGTTGAGTAGATTTGGCATGAGCAATTGTGCACCAGGAGACACGCCTGTAGCAAAAGGCGATAAGTTTAGTTTGCACCAATGTCCGAAAAACGAACTTGAGAAGAAAGATATGGAGAGATTTCCTTATGCCTCGGCAGTAGGAAGTCTCATGTATGCACAAGTTTGTACGCGTCCGGATATTGCGTACATTGTTGGAATGTTAGGCAGATATTTAAGTAACCCAGGTATGGATCATTGGAAAAAGGCAAAACGGGTTATGCGGTATTTACAAAGAACTAAAGATTACATGCTCACATACCGTAGATCAAGTCACTTAGAGATCGTGGGATATTCGGATTCCGATTTCGCGGGATGTCTTGATAGTAGGAGATCCACTTCAGGCTACATCTTCATGTTAGCTGGAGGAGCAGTTTCATGGAAAAGTGTTAAACAAACACTTGTTGCTTCTTCCACCATGGAGGCAGAATTCATAGCCTGTTACGAAGCATCAAACCATGGGATATGGCTACGGAATTTTGTCACTCAGTTACGAATAGTTGATGGGATTGAGAAACCATTGAGAATCAACTGTGATAATAAGGCCGCAGAATTATATTCTAAGAACAACCGAAGTTCGTCAAAGTCCAAACACATTGACATCAAGTTCTTGGTTGTGAAAGAGAGAGTTCAGAGTCTTCAAGTATCGATTGAACACATAAGTACAAACTCCATGATTGCGGATCCGCTCACTAAGGGTTTGCCACCCAAAGTATATCATGAGCACGTCACACATATGGGTATTGTACACATTGATGATGTGTCAGAATAGTGGGAGTTTGTATCTAGATTTTGTGTTTATTCTCTTGATGTGATATTATGTTGTGTTATCTGTACAGACCTTGATTTTAAAGACTATTGTATTTGAACACTCTGAATTGAAATGATGACTTTCAGAAGCAGTTTAGCATCAAGTGTTGAAAGTGTTATTTGACTATCTTTTAGTCATAAAATAGGACCAATTGGAAATAGACATATTAAAGATCATATTCTATGTAATTTCCATGCTACACATCCATACTTGATCCATGTTGCTAATTTTGTTAATGTTGTGATTGATGATAGGTCAAGTTATAATTATGATTAACGAAGGCCGCTTTAATCCTATGTTAGCATAATTAGTAGACCGGATTGTTTAAGGATATTTTGAATAAGATAGCAAAGATGAGCTCAATAAAGTATTATCATGAACATTGTTTGTAATATATATATGTGGTCCAAGTGGGAGATTGATAGAATAAATGTGGACCGACAATATATTAAACATTGTCCAGGATTAAGCTATCTTTTAACATGCAATTTCTGATTTAATCTTGAGTATGGGCCACCTAATGTGTAGAGCCCAATGCCATCACAGGCTTTAGATGATGGGCCTAAGGCCCGTGAGGCCCAATAACCAATGGGTATGGTCCCTAAGGCAGGAGGGTATAAAAGGGCTTTGGCTTGTGTCTTTTGTGACGATCACATCCTTTTGAAAAGAACTGAACCACTCTCTCTCTCCCGCTCCCATTGCCTGAGAGAATACAGTGAAAGAGGTGGTGCGCTCTGTTGCTCTTAGAAGATCCATACCGTCTTCATCAAAAGCGACAAAATGGATTCAGGTTGGTTCCTATCGAAATGATTAATTGTTGAATATATTCTATATGTGTGTTTTGGTGTTAATGGAGAAGACATGAAGTCTCAACACATGTATTGTGTCTTAGGTATTGACGATAAAGGAAAGGTTGGTGCATGTGAGTGGAATCATCTGCAAAGAGTTGATCAATTCTTAATTAGGAGTTACGAGAAAAGCCAGCTTAAAACATCCAGAACTGTGGCCAAACCCCGAAATTTCAAGCCTCAATCCAAGCAAAATCACACTTAGTCTTTTAGAAACTCCTCAGCATATGGGTCCTGTCCCTCCTTCTGCCCCGAATTCATGTGAGAAAATCCCCGTTAAAGGCCTTGCTTGCAACAACCCCCATGCAAGACCACATGCCACCACTCCGGTTGTCAAGGCTACCATGCACAAATGACATTTTTACAAGCCATCAACTCCAAGTATACGTAGTTTATTGTTGTATTTTGCATCTAAATAAATTGATTTGCAGTTCATTTTAGCTTTAGTATTTTTATTTTATTTTTCATCTTTTGATGAAGTTTCTATAAAACGAATAATATAGCCGAGTTCTATGCGTTCTGTGTATTACTTGTGCTCTTGATTTGTGTTGTAACGTGTAACCATGTGAAGTTTGTACACTTCATGATGATATAAAAATAAAAAGAAGAAAGTTGAATCATGAACAAGTTTTTGCTTCTTGTTGTTGTGATAATCATTGATCTTTTGCAAGGCTAAAACTTAGTAGTCTATTAATCAGTGATTTACTTTGTTGGAAAAGTAGAATAGAACAACATAGAATGGATTGCCCTGTAATTTGTTAGAACTCATGAGAGTTTGCCTCTGAAGTTTGAAAAAGTCTTTGTTAGACTTAGTCTTTGTTATTATTTCATATCAGATTCTTGCTCCATAATTTTCTGTTTTCAGTTAGTAGAAGTAGAACCAATAAAATATGACAGTAACTGAGATTTTTTTGCAATTTCCGTTTGGTTGTAAGCCTATAAATAGGCATTCTCATTTGTGAAATATGTGTGTGTCTTCCTTCAATTCTTAACTCTCAAATTATTTATTTTTCTTTGCAAGTTCTAGTTTTTTTTTTCTACAGATTTTGACAGTGGTATCAGAGCACTGTTCCTCCGAGCCGTGAAGCAAAGTTTCTTTGAGTGTTTTGAGTGCTAAACACAGTGAGGTTGAGTGATTTATTTTTTCAGGCAGCTGTGGTGCAAACATGTCTACTTCCAGCAATACTTCCTCTGTAATTGCAGTGTTTAATGGTGAACACTATCACATTTGGGTTGTCAAGATGAGGTTTTACTTAAGGTCTCAAGGTTTGTGGAATGTTGTGATGTCTAAAGCTAATCCACCACCATTAGGAGCAAATCCTACAGTTGCTCAAATGAAAGCATATGAGGAGAAAAAACTCAAGAAAGACAAAGCCATCACCTGCCTACATTCAGGACTTGCAGACCACATCTTCACCAAAATCATGGACTTGGAAACACCTAAACAAGTATGGGACAAGCTCCAAGGTGAATTTGAGGGTAGTAATAGAGTCAAAATTGTCAAGCTCCTCACATTGAAGAGAGAGTTTGAGTTTATGAAGATGAAAGACAACGAGTCTGTGAAAGATTATTCTAGCAGGTTAATGGATGTTGTAAACCAAATGAGGCTTCTTGGTGAGACGTTTACATATTAAAATGTGGTAGAAAAGATCATGGTTTCAGTGCCACAAAAGTTTGAAGCCAAGATCTCTACAATTGAAGCGACTTGTGACTTGCAAAGTCTCACAATTGCAGAGTTAATCAGCAAGCTTCATGTAAAGGAGCAAAGGGTCTTAATGAGAGGTGATGAAGCTATTGAAGGTGCTTTTCAAGCAAATCATAAAGGAAAGAGTTCTGGAAACCTGCAAGGAAAGAAGTTCTTCAAGAACAACAAAGGGAAAGCTAAAGGATCTTCGAGAAAAGAAAAATTTTTGTTTTGCTCTCATTATAACAAAACCAACCATGCTGAGAAAGATTGTTGGTACAAAGGTAAACCTTCTTTTAATTATAATTTCTGCAATAAACTTGGCCACAATGAGAAGTATTGCAGAGCCAAGAAAAAACAATCTCAACAGCAAACACAACAACATGCAAATGTGATTGAATAAGAAAAAAATGATGATGAGCATTTATTTATGGCATCACAAGCACTCGGTTCTCATGAACTGAATACTTGGCTCATTGACAATGGTTGCACCAATCACATGACCAAACATTTGTCAATTTTTACCTCCATTGACAGATCAGTTCAATCAAAGATCAAGTTGGGAAATGGTGAAGTTGTGCAAGTCAAAGGAAAAAGGACAATTGCTATCAACACCAAGAGAGGTACAAAAATTGTCACTAATGTTCTTTATATTCCAGAACTAGATCAAAATCTTCTTAGTGTTACACAAATGCTAAGAAATGGATATGTAGTCTCTTTTAAAGAAATTTTTTGTTTTATCACTGATGTACATGGAACAAAGATAGCAAAAATTAAATTGAATGGAAATAGCTTTTATTTGAAGCTTGATTTAGTTGAAGGTCATGTCTTTTATGCCAAGATTGATGAGAGTGTTGTTTGGCACACAAGATATGGTCATTTCAACTTGAAGTCACTGAAGTTCATGCAAAAAGCTGGTATAGTTGAAGACATGCCTGAAATCACAGTTAATGCTCAAACTTGTGAAAGTTGTGAGCTAAGGAAGCAGCATCACAAATCATTCCCTCAAAATATGTCCAAGAGAGCTACTCACAAGTTGGAATTAGTTCATTCAGATATTTGTGGACCAATGAGCACAGCCTCATTGAGCAACAATGTATATTTTGCACTATTTATTGATGACCTCAGTAGAATGACTTGGGTTTATTTTCTAAAAACCAAATCACAAGTGCTCTCTGTGTTCAAAAGCTTTAAGAAAATGGTTGAAACTCAAAGTGGCCAGAAGGTTAAGGTGCTCAGAACTGATAATGGAGGTGAATATACCTCAAAAGAGTTTAATGTTTTTTGTCAAGAAGCTAGAATTGTACACCAGCTGACAGCTCCATACTCACCACAATAGAATGGAGTCTCTGAGAGGAAGAACATAACGGTAATGGAGATGGCAAGGTGCATGCTATTCGAGAAGAAGCTACCAAAGCTTCTATCGGCTGAAGCAGTTACCACCTCAGTATATTTGCTTAACAGACTACCGACTAAGTTTGTTCAGAGCAAAACACCAATAGAGGCATGGCCTGGTGTAATACCATTTGTCAAGCACCTGAAAGTGTTTGGCTCATTGTGTTACCTTCATGTGCCATCTATCAAGAGAGGCAAGCTTGATGAAAGAGCTCAAAAATGTGTTTTTGTTGGGTTTGCAGCAGAATCAAGAGGTTACAGAATTTATAGCTTGAGTAAAATGAAAATTATGATAAGTAGAGAAGTGCACTTTGATGAAAATTCCTACTGGAATTGGGACTTGAAGAAAGTCCATAAATGTGATCAAACCACTCCATCTATTCTTGAACCAGTAGTAGAAAGTACAAGTCTTGAAGATCCACTTGATGTTGAAGCAACTTCAGACACACCAATGCTTAAGGTAAGGCCATTATCTAATGTGTATGAGAGGTGCAATCTTGTACATGCTGAGTCTACATGTTACACAGAAGCTACAAGATTTCCAGAATGGATTGAGGCTATGAAACCTGAAATTGATGTTATTGAAAGAAATGGAACTTGGAAGTTAACATAATTACCCAAATCTAAGAAGGCAATTGGTGTAAAATGGGTTTTCAGAACCAAATTCAATTAAGATGGTTCAACCTTCAATCACAAGGCTACATTGGTTGTGAATGGTTTTGCTCAAGTTGTTGGAGTGGACTATGGTGATACATTTGCACCAATAGCCAGACATGACACTATAAGGCTGCTACTTGCACTTGCTGGTCAAATGGGATGGAAAGTGTACCATTTAGATGTCAAGGCAACTTTTCTAAATGGTATACTTCTTGAAGATATTTATGTTCAACAACCAGAAGGCTTTGAGGTTACTAGGCATGAACACAAAGTGTAGAAGCTGCACAAGGTTCTTTATGGTTTGAAGCAAGCACCAAGGGCTTGGTATAGCAGAATTGACTCTCACTTGATCCAACTTGGATTTAGGAGGAGTGAAAATGAAGCTACTTTATATTTGAAACAAAATGAGGATGGTTTGCAATTGGTAGTGTCACTTTATGTTGATGACATGCTAGTGACTGGAAGCAATGTACGATTGTTGGTTGAGTTCAAAATGGAAATGCAAGATGTATTTGAGATGTCTGATCTTGGCATCATGAACTACTTCCTTGGAATGGAAATATACCAATTCAGCTTGGGTATCTTCATTTCATAAAGAAAATATGTTATTGATATTCTCAAGGAATTCAATCTAGAATCATGTAAAGAAGTAGCAACTTTGCTGGCACAAAATGAGAAAATTTCAAAGAATGATGGTGAGAAACTTGAGGAACCCTCTGCATATAGAAGCTTGATAGGCAGCCTACTATACTTGATAGCAACTAGACCTGACTTGATGTTTCTAGCTGGTTTTCTTTCAAGATTCATGAGTTCGCCTAGAAATGTTCACATGGGAGTTGCAAAAAGCGTGTTGAAGTATGTTAAAGGTACAACAAATCTTGGCATCTGGTATTTAAAGACAGGAGGAGTTAAGTTAGATGGCTATGCTAATAGTGATTGGCCAGGAAGTGTTGATGACATGAAGAGCACTTCAAGTTATGTATTTACAATCGGTTTAGGTGTCATTTGATGGAATTTAAGAAAGCAAGAAGTAATGGCACAATCAACTGCAAAAGTTGAGTATATCTCCTTAGCAACTAATACAAATCAAGGAATATGGTTAAGGAAATTGCTTGCTGATCTAGGCCAGGAACAAAGTTCACCAACAGAGCTTTACTATGACAACAAGTCAGTCATTCCCATTGCTCAAAATCCTGTCCAACATGGCAAGACCAAGCACATGAATGTAAAATTTCACTATATAAGGGAAGGTGAAAAGAATTCACTTGTCAAGTTGCATTATTGCTCAACTGATGTGCAACTTGTTGACATAATGACTAAGGCACCTCCTAAATCAAGGTTGGAGTTCCTAAGGTTGAAGCTTGGCATGTCCAAGGCAAATCTCAAGGAGGAGTGTTAGAACTCATGAGAGTTTTCCTCTGAAGTTTGAAAAAGTCTTTGTTAGACTTAGTCTTTGTTATTGTTTCATATCAAATTCTTGCTCCATAATTTTCTGTTTTCAGTTAGTAGAAGTAGTGCCAATAAAATCTGACAATAGTTGAGATTTTTTTGCAATTTTCGTTTGGTTGTAAGCCTATAAATAGGCATTCTCATTTGTGAAATATGTGTGTGCCTTCCTTCAATTCTTAAGTCTCAAATTATTATTATTATTTTCTACAGATTTTGACATAATTGAACTTTTCAAATAGTCTGGGCCACCCAACTGAGAAGAATAGTAGGTTTTTCAATCAAAATCCTGACCATCTCACTGACAAGACATTTTGAAGACAACAAGTATTAGGTTTTTCAATCAAATGTTATAGCATGCATGTCCTTTTTTTTCTTTTGGATTGAACAAACTTGCTATTTGTCTTTGCATATATGTTTATCCTATTTTTTAATCTATATTTATGGATCTATTAGGAGAAGACAGAGAAGTAATTGGGCTCTTGAGAGGCCCAAACTAACCCAAATCTTTCGATGGGGGTAAGGATGATAGTTTGTAATATCCCTTTGTTATGGTCTTGGCTTCTACACAGATTGTGCCCAGAGAGTTCACCGATTACACAGATTGTGCTCCCTTGAGGAATGCAAAGCCAATGTAAAGTGATGAACTGCAGTTTCATGTGTCCTCTTCAGTGAGTTTCTTGAAATTGTTATGCCATTTATAAATCATTTTTTCTGTAAAAGAAATCTATGAAATTACAAAATCTTGTTAGGATCACAGAGTTATCTCAACAAAAAACCAATCGACTCTACTTATTTTGAGGCTTATAGTGGTGTGTAACCATCTCCAGCATTAAACACTCATCCCAAGGTCTTTTTTTTTTTTTTTTTTTTTTGTGGAGCAACATTGTTGCATACCCTAATAATTCCTCTACCAACATGAGGCTTTTGCAACTTGAACCTAGCTCCAATACCACTTGTTAGAATTAAACACGTAGTTATCTCATCTAAAAACCAATTAACTATCAATGAGATTAAGTTAATTTTCCACCTTACATACTCGTCCCAATGAGATTATGTGACTTGATGCCATTCATTCATATTCATCCTAAGACTTAATCTCATTGTTAGACACTATTTTCTTAATTAACTTTTGAAAAGTTGATATTTTACCTTTTAAGGAAATTTCATTTCTAACTCTCTAGAGTCTTAGGCCTATATATAACCTACCAAAATATGTTTTTGGGTTGGACACTTTAAGAATCAACCAACTTGCCCTATTATTCCCAATTTCTCAAGAAATAATTTATAGGATTGAATTTTAGGTTGTTAGAAGGATTTGTATCCCCTCAGAAGCTGAGAAGAATCTATTGAAGTATTGGAAGTACTACATTGCATATGTGGATCAAGGTATAGATGTTGAAAAGTAAGTGTTTAAGGTAAAACGGTCAGGTAAATCTACGTACTTTGATTTCAAATAGTGAATTGTAGATTAGAGGTCTTAGTTTCGTGGTTTTTTATCTCCACAATTAATGTGAGTTTTCCAAGTAAAAAATTATTGTGTACATTGATCTTTGATTACTTTGAAAATAGATGATGTATCTTGATATTCATCATTGGTGCATAAATTAACAATTTAATATTTTGAACTTTATTGATAATTTAACATGCATGTTAGTAGACCTAGTTTTACATGTTATGAATTTCACCCTCGATTAAGGTATATACAAGGTCCAACCTATCGACCGAGACAAGTATGAGTCATCCAAGTCCTATCTGCCTTGGGCTAGCCTACTACGAAACCAGTATTGAGTTTGACTCGGAAATGGTTTGGATTAATTCAAAATGAGAAGCAACCTAGAAGTTGAGCCTTGAGGAGAATCAATCGTAGATGGTTTTATTCTCATTCACCTAATTGCAAAGAAAGAAAGAAAAAAAATAGGTTTGACTAAGCAGAAGAGGACGAGGTGGATGGTTTTATCCTCATTCACCTAGTTGGAAAAAAAAAATGGGTTTGAAAGAGAAGAAGAGGATGGGGAGGATGGTTTTATTCCCATTCATCCCGTTGCAAAGAAAGAAAGGAAAAAAAAGGTTTGAAAAAGAAGAAGAGGACGGAGAGGATGAAGAAATGGATCTTGGGTAATGAGGTGATGGGTTTACCCATGGGTGTTAGGGTATTTATAAAATGGGTTATGAATGTAGTGGTATTTATACCATGGCTAATGAATATAATGAAACAAATTGAAATGTAAACATAAATTACAACAATTTAATTTAATTATATTTTAAATAAATTACTAACTTTTTTCAATACAATTAAATAAAATGTATAAATTAAATTTAATTAAATAACATATTACTAAAAAAAATTAATAATTACTTGTATCAATATTAACAATTGAAAAATCAAAGTGATACAATTGGATATGCATGCATATAAATAACAATTAACATGATCTCCTCTTCATATGCATATCATCCACATATCCAATTTATTTGTATTTCATCTCCTAGCCTGTTTGCCTCACCACCAAGACTATCATGAGGTTTCTCAACGTTGTTTTTACTGTCATAGCACTTGTTTTTCTTCTGAGTGTCCAGCCACACAATGCTGCTAGGGTTCAGCAAAGGGGTCCTGTCTCTCCTTCTGGCCCAAATCCATGTGGGCAAACTCCCATTGGAGGCCCTCCTTGAAAACACCCGCCCGCATCTCCTTTTTAATTATATTTTAAATAAATTACTCATTTTTTTAATACAATTAAATAAGATATATAAATTAAATTTCATTAGATAACATAATACTAAAAAAAATTAATAATTACTTGTATCAATATTAACAATTGAAAATTTTTATAATTAATTAAATTTAATATGATGATATTAAATAAAAGAGTTTTTAATATTAAAAAATAATACATATATTTTTATGTTTATTTAAAGTATATTAAATATAATTAAAATTAATGATTGAGACCATGACTTTGAACCATAAGTATATTGAGAATTCATAACTTGACCAACCCAATTAACACCTTTATCAAGTGCCTTTGGGGAAAAAGGGAGAAAAGTTTTATACGCATTTTTCTTGCATTTTCTCGAAATGGTATGCATACGCGTATACACCTCAGATGATGCCCCATTTTGAAAGGACACGCACTGTGTCTTAGGTCTTGAGGATAATGGAAAGGTCGGTGCATGTGAGTGGAATCACCTGCAAAGAGCTGATCAATTCTTAATTAGCAGTGTATGTTACGAGAAAAAGCAGCTTAACATCCAGAACTCTGTGACAAAACCCCAAGATGGGCCACTGCAGTACAGTAATCTCGAAACGCAAGCCTCCATTAAACAACTGTCGTCCCTTGGTGTGAATGTAAAATGAAATGAGAAATTAGACTTTGCCATTCAGGTAATTCAAGGGCAGTTTCTCCTTTATGACCATTCAATTTCTAGCCACCTCGTGGCAACCTAATAGTCAAGAATCCAAACCCTTCAAACAGATCAAACAATAAAAAATCATACCATTGGATATGCATGCTTATAAATAACGAATAACACCATCTCCTCTACATATGCATATCATCCACATATCGAATCGATTACATCTCCTAGACTGTTTGCCTCACCACCAAGACTATCATGAGGTTTCTCAACGTTGTTTTTACTGTCATAGCACTTACATTTCTTCTGAGTGTCCAACCACATAATGCTACTAGGGTTCTTGAAGGAGAGAACCGTGAGTAGTTGATAGAGAAAAGACGTGGTCTTCCAGAAAGTCCTCAGCAGATGGGTCCGGTCACTCCTTCTACCCCAAATACATGTGAGAAAGCCCCCATTGGAGGCCCTCCTTGCAAACACCCGCCTGCATCTCCTGCAAGAGCACATGCCACTGCTCCGGCTGTCAAGGCTACCATGCACAAGTGAAATTTATAGGCCATCAGCTCCAAGTATACGGAGTTTATTGTCGTGTTTGTCATCTGAATAAACTGATTTGCCGGTCATTTTGGTTTTAGTATCCGTATTCTATTTTTCATTTTTTGATGAGGTTTGTGTCAGACGAATAACGTAGATGAGTTCTATGCGTTCTGTGTATTAATTTCGCCTTTGATGTGTGTTGTAACAATGTGAAGTTTGTACACTTCATGATATATAAATAAAAAGAAAGTTGAATCATGAACAAATTTTTGGCTTGTTTCTTTTCTGATGATCATTGATTTTTTGAACGTCTAAAACTAAATGGTCCATTAATCAGTGATTTACTTTTATTGGAAAGCAGAATATATATATATTTATATATCAACAGAGTGGATTTGCCCTGATAAGACAACCATTTTGGACACTAGGAATAGTAGGTTTTTCAATCAAAATCCTGACCATCCCACTGCTAAGACATTTTGAAGACGACTAGGAGTAGGTTTTTCAATCCAATTTTATTGTATGCATGTCCCTTTTTTTTCTTTTGGGTTGAACAAACTTGTTATTTGTCTTTGCATATAGGTTTATCCCCTTTTTTCATCTATATTTATGGATCTATTGGGAGAAGAAATAAAAGCAATTGGGCTCTAGAGAGACCCAAACTAACCGAAATCTTTCGATGGGGTAAGGATGATAGTTTTTAATATCCCTTTGTTATGGTGTTGGCTTCTGCACATATTGGGCCCAGAGAGTTCACCGATTCCATAGATTGCACTACCTTGATCGAGGAATGCAAAGCCAATGTAAACTGATGGACATAAGTTTCATGTGTCCACTTCAGTGAGTTTCTTGAAATGATTATGCCATTTATAAATTCCTTTATAAAAAATTCTATGATATTAAAATCTTGTTAGGATCGTAGAGTTATCTCATCAAAAAACCAATTGACTATACTTATTTCGAGGCTTATAGTGGTGTGTAACCGTCTCCAGCATTAAACACTCATCCCAAAGTCATTTTTTTCATGGAGCAACATTGTTGCATACCTAATAATCCCTCCTCCAACATGAGGCTTTTGCAACTCCAACCTTAAAACATAGCTCCAATACCACTTGTTAGAATAAAAAACTTAACCATCTCATCTTAAAACCAATTAACTATCAGTGATATTAAGTTAATTCTCTTTATGTGGCTTGATGTCATTCATTCATATTCATCCTAAGACTTATAGTAGTGACTAACAATCTCCGATCTTACATACTCATCCCAAAATCAAAAGCATTATTGCATACCTAATAAATATGTTTTTTCCTTTTTTGTCATTTTTGTTTCTCACAGTGTTAGGACATTTTTATGTATTGACAATTTTATTCCTTCACATTATGGCTTAGAAATCTTTTTAAATAATAACTTACTCTCTATTGAAGATTCAAGGCTATGTGTTCAACTGGGTAGTCACAAATAAGTTTGAAAGATTTTGTTAATGGCAAATTAATTTTTTTGGAAGTTTTAAAATTGAGTTAAAATGTCTTCATTAATTTTTTGCAACTTTGCAAATTTATTTTTAATTAATTTTTAGAAAGTTAGATTTTATTTTTTATTTTTTAAGAAAATTCTTTTTTTAATACATTTTTGGAAGTTGATATTTTATTTTTAGTTAATTTTTAGAAAGTTGATTAGTTTATTTTTTTTAAAAAAAATTAAATTCTTTTGTTAATTAATTTTTGGAAAGTTTATATCTTACTTTTTAAGAAAATTTTGTTTCTAACTCTCTAGGGTCTTAGGCATATATATACTCTACCTAAATATGTTTTTGGGTTGGACACTTTGAGAATCAACCAACTTGCCCTATTATTCCCAATTTGAATTTACAAGATTGAATTTTAGGTTTTGTTAGAAAGATTTGTATCCCCTCAGAAGCTTATAGGAATCCACTGAAGTATTGGAGGCACTACATCACATATGTGAATCAAAATATAGGTGCTAAAGAGCAAGTCTTTAGAGTAAAATGGTCAAATAAATCTGTGTACTTAATTTAATCTCAAACAGTGAATTTTAAATTATAGGTCTTAAGCCCATGGTTTTTTATCACCGTAATTAATGTGAGGGTTTTCCATGTAAAAAATTATTGTGTACCTTGCTCTTTGATTACTTTGAGTATAGATCATGTATCTTGATATTCATCATTGGTGCATTAATTAACAATTTAATATTTTGAACTTTATTGATAATTTAACATGCATGCTAGTAAACCTAGTTTTATATGCTATGAATTTCACCCTCAGTTAAAAGTATATACATGGACCAAAGTATCAGCTGAGACAAGTACAACTCAGCCAAGTCCTATCCGCCTTGGGCAAGCCTACTATGAAATCAATATTTGAGTTTGGCTCAAAGACAGTCTAGATCCATTCAAAATGATAAACAGCCTAGAACTTGAGCCTTGAGGAGAATCAATCACAAATGGTTTTATTCTCATTCACCTAATTGCAAAGAAAGGAAAAAAAAAGGGTTGATTGAGAAGATGAGAACGGGGAGGATGGTTTTATCCTCATTCACCTAGTTGGAAAAAAATTGGGTTTGAAAGAGAAGAAGAGGATGGGAAAGATGGTTTTATTCACATTCATCCTGTTGCAAAGAAAGAAAGAAAAAAAAGATTTGAAAGAGAAGAAGAGGATGGAGAGGATGAAGAAATGGAACTTGGGTAATGAGGTAATGGATTTACCCATGGGTAATGAATATAATGAAATAAATAGAAATGCAAATATAAATTATAAAATTTTAATTTAATTATATTTTAAATAAATTACTAACTTTTTTTTAATACAATTAAATAAGATGTATAAATTAAATTTTATTACATAACATATTACTAAAAAAATAATACTTACTTCTATCAATATTAACAATTGAAAATTTTTATGATTAATTAAATTTAATATGAAGATATTAAATTAAAAGAACTTTTAATATTAAAAAATAATAAAGATATTTTTATGTTTATTTAAATAATATTAAATATAATTAAACTTGAAACTTAATAAAAATTATATTTAATTATATACATTTTGCCTGTCATCATCTGATACCAATCAGAGTGCCTCAAGACCTCCTAAGTTAATGACCGAGACCATGATTTTAAAAGATAGGTATCTTGATCAACCCAATTAACACTTTTATCACGTACCTTTGGGGAAAAAGGGAGAATAGTTTTATATGCATTTTTCTTGCATTTTCTCAAGAGAGATTTGAACATAAGAAAACAAGATCATAAATAAGCTTTGTGGTGGTGTGAAAATGGTATGCATATGCGTATACACCACGGATGATGCCCCATTTTGAAAGGACACGCACTGTGTCTTAGGTCTTGACGATAATGGAAGGGTCGGTGTATGTGAGTGGAATCATCTGCAAAGAGCTGATCAATTCTTAATTACGGTATCAAAACTTTATTCTTTGCTCCAGATAGGAAGAAATTACGGTATGATAAAAAAACACAGTACTGTACAGACCCCGATCCCAAGATGGGCCACTGCAGTACATTAATCTCGAAACGCAAGCCTCTGTTAAACAACTGTCGTCCCTTGGTGTGAATGTAAAATGAAATGAGAAATTAGACTTTGCCATTCAGGTAATTCAAGGGCAGTTTCTCCTTTATGACCATTCAATTTCTAGTCACCTCGTGGCAAAACCTAGTAGTCAAGAATCCAAACCCTTCAAACAGATCAAACAATGAAAAATCATACCATTGGATATGCATGCTTATAAATAACGAATAACACCATCTCCTCTACATATGCATATCATCCACATATCGAATCGATTACATCTCCTAGACTGTTTGCCCCACCACCAAGACTATCATGAGGTTTCTCAACGTTGTTTTCACTGTCATAGCACTTGCATTTCTTCTGAGTGTCCAACCACACAATGCTACTAGGGTTCTTGAAGGAGAGAACCGTGAGTAGTTGATAGAGAAAAGACGTGGTCTTTCAGAAAGTCCTCAGCAGATGGGTCCGGTTACTCCTCCTAGCCCAAATCCATGTGAGAATATCCCCGTTGGAGGCCCTCCTTGCAAACACCCGCCTGCATCTCCTGCAAGGGCACATGCCACTGCTCCGGCTGTTAAGGCTACCATGCACAAGTGACGTTTTTACAAGCCATCAGCTCCAAGTATACGTAGTTTACTGTCGTGTTTATCATCTGAATAAACTGATTTGCAGGTCATTTTAGCTTTAGTGTCTGTATTTTGTTTTTCATCTTTTGATGAGGTTTATGTTCAACGAATAACGTAGACGAGTTCTATGCGTTCTGTGTATTAATTTCGCTCTTGATGTGTGTTGTAACAATGTGAAGTTTGTACACTTCATGATAGATAAATAAAAACAAGAAAGTTGAATCATAAACAAATTTTTGCTTTATGATCTTTTGCATGGCTGAAACTCAACAGTCTATTAATTAGTGATTTACTTTTATTAGAAAGGAGAATATATTATCATAGAATGGATTTGCCCTGTAATTGAACTTTTCAAATTTGTGAATCAAATTTTAAAGCATGCAGGTCTTTTTTTTTCTTTTTTTTTCTTTTGGGTTGAACAAATTTTGTTGTCTTTGCATATATATATTTTTTCTATATTTTATGAATATATGGGAAGAAGAAATCGAAGCAATTGGGCTGTTGAGAGGCCCATACTAACCCAAATCTTTCAACCTTGTAAGGATGTGATAGTTTTAATGTCAAGGGGCTAAGGATCGATTCATGATTATTCAAATCCTGTTCAAACCTCATGTAACTTTGTGAGAATTGTTTTATTTTTATGTTCTTGAACTAACATTATTTGCATGAAGCTTCCACCGGCACAACAGATACTATACATTTTAACATCTCCAAATGTTCATAAACCAGATATTTGCCAATGCAAGTGGAATAGACATGTTAATCTATATCAATCATACTCATTTTTAGAGGTTTAGGTTAAAAAGACTAGTTACTATGATTTGTCCTCAAAGAAAAGTCAAGAAATGAGTAGAAAGCCCAAGGAGCATAGGAAATTTTTGTAAACCATGTGTACTGTTGATCCAAGTCAAACAAAATCTACCTGGCGTTTGCTATATCAAACTTGGAATACTTGAATAGTAATGTCAAACTTATCATCTTGTAACATGGGTATTTGTGTGTGTATAACACGACAATGTGAGCCAAATTAATGCTCACTTATTGCATTGTTTGTGTTGTATGGTTAGCTTTTAGCTAGAATGCTTTTTCTTCTCTTTTTTTTTAAATAAAATAAAATAAAATAAAATAATTTAAATTCATGTGTATGTTGAAAATAGTGAGTTTAGGAATTGAGTATAGATCATGCATCTTGATATTCATCATTGGTGCATAAATTTATTACAACTTAATATTTTGAACTTTATTGATAATTTAGCATGCATGTTAGTAGACCTAGTTTGATGTGTTATGAGTTTCACCCTTGGTCAATGTATATACATATATTGATCAAAACCCATCATCCAACCAATCTAATTATCTCTTGTATCACGTGCCTTTGGAGAAAAAGGGAGAAAAGTTTTATATGCATTTTTCTTGCATTTTCTCAAGAGATTTGAACAAAAGAAACAAAATCATAAACAAGCTTTGTGGTGGTGTGCAAATCGTATGCATATGCAAATACACCCCTAGATGATCCCCCATTTTGAAAGGGCAAGCATTGTGTCTTAGGTCTTGATGATGGAAATTAAGGTTTGTGCATCTGAGTGGAATCATGTCCATAGAATTGATCAATTCTTATTAGGAGTGTTAGGAAGTGTTCCAAATTTCTAATTAGCATAGATTCTTTTTTTTAAAGAATATTATATAGAATATTTTTAGGTTGATATATTATTGAAATATTAGACTTCCTTATAAAATAAAAAAGATTGTTGGAAATATCTCTATAAATATTCTAAGTCATGAGGAAAAAAAGTTATAAGATGAAGATGGGTCTATAAAGATTATTCGAGGTGAATAAAAATGTGAGGAAGAACGGGAGTCACCCGGTGGAGCGAGAAGGCTCGTGATAGAGTAGGAATACGAAGAGTGGAAAAACATGGGATGTTTTGAGAACCCAATAATTGTATATGGTTATGTCCTTTGTAATGTTCTAGTTATGTCCTCAATAATGTTTTCTATTGTATAGTGGAATGATTCTCTCTTATCCATGGACATAGGCATGGTTGGCCAAACTACGTTAAAACCTCATGTATCATATATGTTATTGTTTTATCTTTGTGTTATTGATTAACAATGTTTGCATGAAAGCTTCCACTATTGTAACAAATTGGTATCAGATATTGGGTTGAAGATTTATTTAAGAATAAAAGATCATGGAGCATACAAGATGAAGGCAAAAGGAATTTTCAATGAAGGTAGAGTCGATTGCTCTCTCGTAGTGATATAATACAAAAAATTGTGTCATGGAGAGTTTGAAGATTGACTTCATGGAATTTGGTCCAAGGTGGAGATTGTTAGAAAGTATCCCAAATTTCTAATTAGTATAGATTCCTTTTTTTTAAAGAATATTATATTGAATATTTTTAGGTTAATATATTATTGTAATATTAGACTTCCTTATAGAATAAGGAAAGTTGTTGGAAATATCTTTATAAATATTTTAAGTTATGAGAAGAAAAATTTATGAGATGGAGATGGGCCGGTAAAAACTATACGAGGTGAATAGAGATGTGAGGAAGAACAGGAGATACTCGGTAAAGCAAGAAGACTCATGATAAGGCAGGGATATGAAGAATGGAGAAACATGGGATGTTTCGAGAACCCAATAATTGTATCTGGTTATGTCCTCCATAATGTTTTTTATAGTGAAATAATTTTCTCTCATCTGTAGATGTAGGCATGGTTAGCCGAACCACATTAAAACTTCGTGTACCGTTTGTGTTAATTATTTTATTTTTGTGTTCTTGATTAACAATGTTTACATGAAAGCTTCCGCCATTGTAACAAGGAGTATATGTTGCGAGAAAAAAGTAGTTTAACATCCAAAGCTATGACCAAACTCCAAAGTTTCAAGCATCACCAATTCAAATAAACCCTTGGTGTGAATGTAAGAATGAAATGAAAAATTAAACTTTGACATGCATTCAGGTAATTCAAGGGCAGTTTCTCCTTTATGACCATTCAATTTCCAGTCATCTTGTGCCAAAACCTAATAGTCAAGAATCCAAACCCTTCAAACAAATCAAACAATGAAAAATCCAAGTGATTACATTGGATATGCATGCTTATAAATAACAATTAACACCATCTCCTCTTCATACACATATCATCTACATATCCAATTTACTTTTATTTCATCTCCTAGCCTGTTTGCCTCACCACCAAGACTATCATGAGGTTTATCAACGTTGTTTTTACTGTCATAGCACTTGTTTTTCTTCTGAGTGTCCAGCCACACAATGCTGCTAGGGTTCAGCAAAGAGGTCCTGTCCCTCCTCCTGGCCCAAATCCATGTGGGAAAACCCCCGTTGAAGGCCCTCCTTGCAAACATCCACCTGCATCTCCTGCAAGAGCACATGCCACCACTCCGGCTGTCAAGGCTACCATGCACAAGTGACATTTTTACAAGCCATCAGCTCCAAGTATACGTAGTTTATTGTCGTGTTTGTCATCTGAATAAACTGATTTGCAGGTCATTTTGGCTTTAGTATCTGTATTCTATTTTTCATCGTTTGATGAAGTTTGTGTTCAACAAATAACATGGGCGAGTTCTATGCGTTTCTGTGTATTACTTTGGTTCTTGATGTGTGCTGTAACCATGTCAAGTTTGTACACTTCATGATAAAAAAATAAAAAGAAGAAAATTAATTGAATGATGAACAAATTTTTGCTTGTTTCTTTTCTGATGATAATTGTTCTTTTTAACGTCTAAAACTTAATAGTCCATTAATCAGTGATTTACTTTTATTGGAATAGTATGTTGTGATATATATATATATATATCACCACATAGGGTGGATTTGCCCTGATAAGACAAGCATTTTTAAATCAAAATCCTTACCATCCCACTGCTAAGACATTTTGAAGACGACTAGTATTAGGTTTTTCAATCAAATTTTATAGCATGCATGTCCCCATTTTTTCTTTTGGGTTGAACAAACTTGTTCTTTGTCTTTGCATGTTTGTTTCCTATTTTTTCATCTATATTTATGGATCTATTGGGAGAAGACATAAAAGCAATTGGGCTCTTGAGAGGTCCAAACTATCCCAAATCTTTCTACGGGGTAAGCGTACAATTATTTTTAATGTCGGGCTAAGAATTGCAACAATAAATTTTAATATCACTTTGTCATGGCTTCGGCTTCTTCATAGATGGGACCAAAGAGTTCACAAATTACACAGATTGCTCCACCATGAGGAATGTAAACCCATTTCAATGAATTTCTTGAAACGTTAATTTATGCCACTCAATTATAAATTCTTTTATAGAAAATCTATGAAACTAAAATCTTGTCAGAGCTTATATTATTAGTACCTTATGCCTCTTCGTTGCCTCTGTCCTCTCTTTTATATTGCCAAGGAAAAAAACATCAATCCCCACCAAAAAAAAAAAAAAAATTATTATTTTATTATTATTATCAATAATTTATTGATATTATTATTATCAATAATGTAAGAAAGGGACACGAAGATTCTCTGGTCTTTCTACTCTTCTATTGTACGGTCCAATTATTTATTCATTTAAATCCTATTTTATGAAAATTATTGGTTTAATAATAAGATAAAATAATAATTTAATTTATAGCTTTTATTACACATTAATAAAATAAAATTATTATTACTTTTATTATTAAAAATAAAATTCTATACCATTAAAAAATAAAAATATTAATCTAAACAATATTTTTAGGTATAAATCTAATATTTTATTTGATTGAATGATTAATCTAATCCAAAATTTCTGATACAGGTTATTGTGAACCAAACCCACGACCCGATTCTAATATCAATTCTTAAAAAACTAATTAGCATTAATTGATAATTGATCAAATCTTTTATAATATTCCATATCACCGTAATTTGAATTATTCATTTAGGACTTAATAATAATATTATTACACTCCAATAAAATAGTTTTAAAAATATACATAAAAATAAATTTTTAACTTTAAATCCATTTATCTTCTTCTTTTTTCTCAAAATTTTGTCTTAATTTACATTTTTTTTATTTGCCTTTTTTCTCAAATTTTCCAATTTTAACCTTGTCCTTATTTATTTTTTTTGCCTTTTATCTCAAATTTTCCAACTTTAACCCTATAAATATTACACTTCTTAGCAATACATAGTTTGAGATCATTTCACCCATTCACCCCAAGAACCCTTTCTCAAATTTAGCATTAATATGTAGCCAAAACCCAACTCACTAAAATAAAAATACACCCACATCAATCTACATTTTCACATACATTATTGTAATACTATCAAATCATTACAATATTTCAAGTTTTTTGGATAATAATATAACTTGAATATTAAAAAGAGTTTGTTTGACAGTGATTTTAAGAAGCGTTTTTAATATTTTTAACATTTAAAAAAATTTATTATTCAAATGTTAAAAAAATCAAAAACGTTTTCTAAAACCAGTGCGGAACGCACTTGGAGAAATGGTGAATTCAGTGAGGGGTGGGTCGGAGAATTTGCCCGTTAGTATTTGTGAAGAAACATATAAGTTTGCAGCTTCTGTGTAATGGTTTCCATCCCAATTCACATATTCAGTTGTGTTATCACAGGGCTTTGCAGTCACCAAGCTTCCATTCAGGCTCTTCGTCTGCCCGCAGGCTATCCGATTGTCAAAATTTAAGGGCGGCCCGCCGTAGCCGCAGCATGCAGCTATGGATTCCTTGAAGCCTGACAGTCACGAGTGATTGAAGGTTCATTCGAGTCAGCGAAAAAATGAGAGCTTAAAAACACTTCCTAAACTCATCCTAAAATAAATGTCTTAGGGTGATTTTAGAAAGTATTTATAATATTTTTAACCCTTAAAAATTTATCTTTTAAGTATTAAAAAAAGGTTAAAAACACTCCGTGCTTATTGTTTCTAAGTATTTTTGTCTTTTTAACACTTAGAAAATTTTTATTTTTTAAGTATTAAGAATATTAGAAACACCTCTAAAAATTACTGTAAAACACATTCTAATAAAGTCTGTTTTGAAGTAATTTTAAAAATATTTTTAGCATTTCTAATACTTGAATGATAAAAACGTTTTCTAAAATTACTATCAAATACACTCTTATAGAGTGTTTAGTTATGATTTTAAAAAATATTTTTTTTATCTTTTTTAATATTTAAATGATAAAAATTTTCAAAAGTTAGAAACGCTTCAAACGAGCTTTTAGTGTTTTTGACACTGATTATAAAAAGTGTTTTTAATATTTTTAATACGTGAATGATGAAAATTTTCAATTTTTATTTTTATTTTTAAAAATTTTCAATTTTTAAGATATTAATATTTTTAATATCTTATCATAGGGTCCAATTTTTATTTTTATTTTTATTTTTTTTCAGGAGTAGCATTGCATATCTAACAACCCCTCCCCCAACATGGGCTCCCAATAATACGTACCTAACAATCTCTTTCCCAACATGGGGCTCTTGCAACTCTAACCCATGACGTAGCTCTAATTAATATCACTTATTATGATCAAGGACTTAATTAACTGTAAACCAATTAACTATCAATAAGATCAAGTTAATTCAATCATATTCTTCTTCAAGCTTAACTTTTCGTCGGGTTTGACTCATCCCACATAATACACGCATCGTTGGGCTTTATTTTGGAAGCAGTTTTCTGTTACTATGCTGTCTTATTTATTTGACTTCCAAAAATCAATGGAATGTTTCAAAGGTAATGTCATTGTCAACATGTGATCCAAGAATGATAGGAAGAAAATGGAGAGTGACCCAATTCTAAAACTTTCCCAACATTTGGTTTCAAATTTGACTTTTAACTTCTGTAATAATTCATCTTCCTGACTTCCTTTTGAACTTAAAATTTGGTCTCTACCGTCTTTGTCAATGACTAATATTAGATGAATTTTAATTTCTTCTTTGATTATCTTTTTTTTTTTTTTTTAATCAAGTGAGTTTTGATCAGCCTAGGGAAACAAACATTGAGGTGGTATATGAGACATTTGGTATATATTTATGTGCCTATTTCTAGAAAAAAGACCATCATTTGGAATTACAGGTACTGTTAATTGTCTCTTGGCTTGTGACCATGCAAACGGTGTTGCAAGTTAAGAAAAAGCACAGAGAGAGAGAGAGAGAGAGAGAGAGAGAGAGAGAGAGAAAGAGAGAGCATGCGGAATGGATCATTTGCTCTGGTTTTTTGGCTTGTGAGAATGGAAACGGGTAGACTGAAGGCCTTGAATTCCATAGGAGCTCAAACTTTGAACCCTAATTCGATGCCTTCTTTTGGCGACCAGACGAAGCCATTTTCATAGGAGAAAAGCTCCACGTGACCCCATGTGGAATGGATCATTGGGTCTGGTTTCTTGACTTGTGAGAATGGAAACGGGTAGACTGAAGGCCTTGAATTCCATAGGAGCACAAACTTTGAACCCTAATTCGATGCCTTCTTTTGGCGACCAGACGAAGCCATTTTTTAATTATGCGCAGGTTCGGGTTTTGGCAAATCTTGAACCCACACCTACCCTAATATTTTTTAATTGATATTTTTCCCACCCAGGTCAAATCTTAACTTATTCAAAGTTTGTCCATAAACTCAACCCTACGTTGGGCACAGATTGGACAGACTTAAGTTGCAATCTTATTCACATGCATAAAATTGTCCAAATATTATTTTATTTACAAAATGTTTGATAAAACTTAATATGTTTTACTTATGACTTAAGCTGATTTTAAGTTAAATTATTTTTAAATTATGAACTTAAAATTTATTATTTAATTTATATTTTAAGTATTGAGGTTATTCAATAAAGTTAATATTTTACTAAATCATCAAATTGACATATTATTCTTACTAATTTCAACTGATATTTATCTTTGTTAATTTAAATTAATATTTACTTTCATTAATATTAAATAATAAATTCATTTGCTAAACATTCATATTAAATGTCTTATAGACTCATAAAACAACTATAATATATTTAGTTAAAAAAATATATATGAATCATAGATGTGGAGTCATTAACATAAAAGATATTCTCATTAGATGTGTGTAAATATGACGAAAAGAAATTAATGATTTAAAATAACTTAATTATTTTGACTTAATGATTAAAATTATTTTTAAATTTAAGTTATAACATTAAGTTATTTTATTAGATATACTTAAGCTTGTTTTGGATAACTTACTATGTTTGGCTTTCATTAAAAGCTGAAATAGAAACCAAAATCATAATTTTTAAAGGATAGTATTAGCAGTATAAAAGTTTCGCTAAATATGAAATTGAAAATATTATTTTTATAAAAAAAAAGTAACATTTTTTTATATTCATACTATCTTTTTTTTAAATCATAAGTTTTTTAAACAAAATTAGTAAAACATACATAAAAGTTTTTATTAATTTTAAAGAAAAGTTTTTAACTTCTTAAAAGTCAAACCAAATAATATCTTAATTTAATAATGACTTGAGTCACGAAATTATATAAAGTAATTAAATTGATTTATCAAACACCATCTCAATCATCCATCTTCTTTGTCAATCATGAACAAAGAGAAATGAAGAAAAGACATCTTTAAAATTTAATCAGTCCTGAATTTTCCATTTTGCATATAAATATATCATTTACAACAATTTTTAGGGCAAATTTACAAGATAGGATCAGAAAAATTAGGAAGAGTTTTGGGAAAGAAATACAACATATCATAGGGTATCTTTAGAGAATCTAGGAATAATTTCCCCTTTTTCATTCCTTAAAAACTTTAAACAATAAACTTGTTTTTTATAATAATTAAATATTTAATTCAAATTTCGAAATATATTTTCAATATTACTTTCATGATTATTGATTTTGTTTTCACATTAATTGTAAATAGGATTAAAGTAGCTCTTTGGTTATCTTTTGCATTAATAAAGGGTAGAATGCATGGTTTAAGAATAATTTGGGATTTCATAAGTCATTTTGACAATATATTTCAAATTTTGAAAATGAAACTTCAAAAAAGTTTGACATCTCAGATACCTATAAATTAAAGTGTGTTTGGCAGTATTTTTACTTAAAATGTTTTTTTTATGAAAGTGTTTTTCCTAAAAATTTTAGGCTAAAAACGTTTTATATAATCACTACTGAACACACTTTTACCAATCTTGCGTGAGCTAATGTACACCTTTTTCTTCGAAAAAAGAACAGAATTTATTTATCTTAATAATGTAATTAAAAAATTATAATTAAAAAAAAAATCCATGAAACATCATATTTTTCTTAGGGAAGAGTTTTTTCTATGACTTGATTTCCAAATCAATAATGACGTTGCAAAGATTTTCATCCACAATGAGGCTTGAATGGGGGCAACATATATCATATATATACATTTTTCTTGTATCATGTGACTTCGGGGGGAAAGGGAGAAAAGATTTATATGCATTTTTCTTGCATTTTCTCAAGAGATTTGAACAGAAGAAAACAAGATTATAAACAAGCTTTGTGGTGGTGTGGAAATGGTATGTATATGCGTATACACCCCCAGATGATGCCCTAGTTTGAAAGGACAAGCATGGTGTCTCAGGTCTTGACGATAAAGGAAAGGATGGTGCATGTGAGTGGAATCATCTGCAAAGAGTTGATCAATTCCTAATTAGGAGTATATGTTACGAGAAAAGCCAGCTTAAAACATCCAGAACTGTGGTCAAACCCCGAAATTTCAAGCCCCAATTCAAGCAAAATCACACTTACAGTCTTTTAGAAACTCCTCAGCATATGGGTCCTGTCCCTCCTTCTGCTCCGAATTCATGTGAGAAAATCCCCGTTAAAGGCCCTGCTTGCAACAACCCCCATGCAAGACCACATGCCACCACTCCGGTTGTCAAGGCTACCATGCACAAATGACATTTTTACAAGCCATCAACTCCAAGTATACGTAGTTTATTGTTGTATTTTGCATCTGAATAAACTGATTTGCAGCTCATTTTGGCTTTAGTATTTTTATTTTATTTTTCATCTTTTGATGAAGTTTCTGTAAAACGAATAATATAGACGAGTTCTATGCGTTCTGTGTATTACTTGTGCTCTTGATTTGTGTTGTAACGTGTAACCATGTGAAGTTTGTACACTTCATGATGATATAAAAAAAAAGAAAGTTGAATCATGAAAATTTTTTTGCTTCTTCTTGTTGTGATGATCATTGATCTTTTGCAGGGCTAAAACTCAGCAGTCTATTAATCAGTGATTTACTTTATTGGAAAAGTAGAATAGATCAACATAGAATGGATTGCCCTGTAATTGAACTTTTCAAAAAATCCGGGCCACCCAACTGATAAGAATAGTAGGTTTTGCAACCAAAATCCTAACCATCTCATTGATAAGACATTTTGAAGAC